>NC_136493.1:55640103-55710103 GCF_053919585.1 Euprymna scolopes | reverse complement strand
TGTGTGTGAGAGAGAGAGAGAACAATTTTCAACCTATATACTCAACAAATTTTTTTATCTACAGATTTGAAAATTTGTATATAGGGTATTCAGACATATGGAAATATATCTAGAGTAATCTATCTATTATATCTATAAAAGTGAGAATGCGTGTGTGTGTGAGAGAGAGCGACACAGAACAATTCTCAACCTATATATTCAACAAATTTTGTATGTACAGATCTGAAATATCACATTTGTATAGAAGTAGAAATCTTGATACCTACTCTGATACCTAATAAAAGAAAGGACACTCTTTAGGGCGGATTTTGATTATAACAAGTCACTAATTAGAAATTATAATAAACATTCTAATAATTTAAGAATTTTACCAAAATAAAATTGCATGGTAATCACCCAATTTCTGCCACAAAATTTTGATTGGCAGAACTCATAAACATAAAATATATATTTTCTAATTTCATCTTTTTTTTTTCTTTTTACATAATCTGGTTTGATGTTTTCCCAAATATTCAAATCACTATATTTTGCTGCTTAATATCAAATACAGCAACTGAGTTATTTTTATGCATCAAACAATTACATTTTCTCATTCATCCAAACTAATCACTGAACATCAATTTCATATTTTCTTCACTAAAATATTACTGTGCTTGATGTCATCAAGTGGATCGGATCATTTTTTTTTCATTTGTTCACACATTTTTCCAATTTATATATATTTAAAGATTCTTAGCCTATGTCATTGCATACCAATCTGTTTATTAAAAGTTAAGGTTCACTGTAAACACATATGTTACACCAAAATAAAAACGCTTCAGATAATGTCTTGATATTCAATTCAGTTTCTCACATGACATCTTATGAAGTTAGTAGAAATGTTACAGACTTTTGAATCTCAAACACTTTCAATACTGTGCACTGATATTTTCTTTTTTGCAATATAAGCACATTCATGATTTTTTTTACAAACGTTAAAAACTTTCACATTGTGTAGCAATATACTGAAACAATTATAAAAATATTTGTTTTTATTTTGAATGATGCAGGGCATCTGAAGAGAGATTTTTCTAACAAAATGAAAGTATAATTTTTAGCAATAGGTATCTAGGAAAAGGCCACTACATATGTTATAAGTTCCAAATTTCCACAACCTGGCCAATACTGGTACATGCTAGCAAATTTAGATTTGCAATTACAAAATATGATTCTAATTTTTTCCTTTGCTCTTTATTCTAACACTACACTAAGTTTACTGTGTTATTTCGCTACAGTTGATATTGTGTAGAACAATAAGAAAATCATAGTGAACAATGCATTCAACAAAATTTCACACACATTTCTAGATACCTATATCTAATAAGTTCAAAAGAAAGGACACACTTAGGGAGGTATTTTGGTGGTCAAGTCACTAAAAAGAGATTAGCTGGTTTCCCGGCATAGCCCAGGATATAATAAAGATTGACTGAAATACATGTTCTAGCTGGTTTCTAGGCGTTGCCAGGGATGTAATATAGACACATTATGTTGTATATTACCTGTTCTCTTCTCCCTAAGGTAAAACAATTTCATATACATGCTGTAAATTACCTATGCTAGGGATAAAACATGAACAATATCAGTCCTAGGGTAGATAAAACAAATAATACATAGAGATGAAAGATTCCTCTCCCCTAAGAATCAAACATATGTTCAATATCTGCTTTTGTTTTTTCATTGTTTATACGGTCCCGAGCAACGCCGGGTAGCCCTGCTAGTAATATATAAAAGGCAAAAATCGGTGTGTATGTATGTATGTATGTATGTATGTTTGTTTGTAACGCTAAAACTTTTGACAGACACAACCAAAGTTGACAAATTAGGTATCATATTGCACCTTGATCACCCGCATGACAAATATCGAAATTTCACATCAAACGGATAATTAGAAGGGGGTGAACTGATCATTTTTCTCTCAGGGGGGGCCCCCAAAAAAACTTTCATTTTAACGTTATTCAATACGTGTCACGTGACGTGACGTCAGCTCAAACTTTTGACAGACACAACTAAAGTTGACAAATTAGGTATCATATTGAACCTTGATCACCCGCATGACAAATATCGAAATTTCACACCAAACGGACCATTAAAAGGGGGTGAACTGATCATTTCTCTCCCAGGGGGGCCCCCCAAAAAACCTGTCATTTTAATGTTAATATTACGTAATCCAAAAACGCTTAGTCATGTCACGTGACGTGATGTCAACATCCAGTAATGGCGAACAAATGTAAATAAAAACTTTGTTTTACCGATACTTTTGTAATTTCTCTTCTGCTTTGTTCTATAGATTATTAAACTCCATGACAATGTCTCCAACGTAATTAACTGGTTAAAAATAGTATTTATACAAGAGTTTTAACGAAAAATGTCAGGAAAAAATGTACAGGAATAAAAAAAATTCAGCTTTCAAAATATTCGTCGATAAAAAAACCGATCTTTATATTTACGCTAGCCATTTTGTATATTACCACGTGACCTGCTATCTCTTAAACTGGAGGGGGGGATCCACTTGAATCCAACAAAACCAGTAATTTTTTTTTTCTATTATATATACATTATTTTCTATAAAATTAAGTGTAGACTTTATAATTAAAACAAAAAATGTTATTCATACTAAAAAAAAAAAAGCGCTTAGTCATGTCACGTGACGTGACGTCAACATCCACTAATGGCGAACAATTGTAAATAACAACCTTTTTCACAAAACCAACACCGTCTTTCTTTTTTCTCTCTCTCTTTCTCTCTCTCACCCACTTACTCTTCCCTCTCTCTCACCCTCTTTCTCTTGACGTCACACCACTGTTAAACTGTGGGGGGGGGAAGAGGCAGCTTCAAACCAACAAAAACAGTTATTCCCAGGCATTATCTCCTATAGATGCACATTTTATTAGAAATTCAGCTTTCAAAATATTAGACGATAATAAAAATATCGTTATATTTATGGTAGAAAATAAATAGCCATTTTGTATATTACCACGTGACCTCATACCTCTTAAACTGGAAGGGGGGAGGAGAGGAGGCCGCTTCAAAACCAACACCGTCTTTCTCTTTTCTCTCTCTCTCACTCACCCACTTACTCTTCTCTCTCTCACCCACTGTTAAACTGGGGGGGGAAGAGGCAGCTTCAAAACCAACACCCTCTTTCTCTTTTCTCTCTCTCTCACCAACTTACTCTTCTCTCTCTCTCACCCTCTTTCTCTTGACCTCCTACTACTGTTAAACTGTGTGTGTGTGTGGGGAGGGGGGAAGAGGCAGCTTGAAAACCAACAAAAACAGTGCACAGTTTCCCAAGCATTACCTCCTACTAAAAAAAGATGCACACTTTATATTTACTTAGTGGGGTGGGGGGAAGAGAATGACACCGCTTTTGTGGGGGAGGGGGGATAGGCCGAGTGCACAGTTTCCCAAGCATTACCTCCTATTAAAAAAAGATGCACACTTTATATTTGAGTGTGTGTGAGAGAGAGAGAGCAATTCTCAACCTATATACTCAACAAATTTTTTATCTACAGATTTGAAAGTTTGTATATAGGGTATTCAGACATATGGAAATATATCTAGCATAATCTATCTATTATATCTATAAAAGTGAAAATGTGTGTGTGTGTGAGGTAGCCAGAGAGAGAGAGAGAGACAACAATTCTCAACCTATATATTCAATACATTTTTTATCTACAGATTTGAAAATTTGTATATAGGGTATTCAGACATATGGAAATATATCTAGCATAATCTATCTATTATATCTATAAAAGTGAAAATGTGTGTGTGTGTGTGTGTGTGTGTGTGTGAGAGAGAGAGAGAACAATTCTCAACCTATATACTCAACGTATTTTTATCTACGGATTTTAAACTTTGTATATAGGGTATTCAGACATATAGAAATATATCTAGCATAATCTATACATTATATCTATAAAAGTGAGAATGTGAGTGTGTGAGAGAGAGAACAATTCTCAACCTATATATTCAACAAATTTTTTATCTACAGATTTGAAAATTTGTATATTGGGTATTCAGACATATTTCAATATATCTAGCATAATCGATCTATTATATCTATAAAAGTCAGAATGTTTGCGTGTGGTTGTGTGTGTAAGGTTGCGAGAGAGAGAGAGAACAATTCTCAACCTATCTATTCAATAAATTTGTTATCTACAGATTTGACCATTTGTATATAGGGTATTCAGACATATGGAAATATATCCAGCATAATCTATCTATTATATCCATAAAAGTGAGAATGTGTGCGTGAGAGAGAGAGAGAGAGTAAGTACAATTCTCACCCTATATATTCAACAAATTTTTTATCTACCGATTAGAAAATTTGTATATAGGGTATTCAGACATATGGAAATATATCTAGCATAATCTATCTATTATATCTATAAAAGTGAGAATGTGTGTGAAAGAGAGAGAGAAGAGAGAGAGAGCGAACAATTCTCAACCTATATATTCAACTAATTTTTATGTACAGATCTGAAATTTTGTATACAGGGTATTCAGACATATGGAAATATATCTAGCATAATCTATTATATCTATAAAAGGTAGAATGTGTGTGTGTGTGTGTGTGTGTGTGTGTGAGTGAGTGAGTGAGTGAGAGAGAGAGAGAACAATTCTCAACCTATATACTCAACAAATTTTGTATCTACAGATTTGATAATTTGTATATAGGGTATTCAGACATAAGGAAATATATCTAGCATAATCTATCTATTATATCTATAAAAGTGAGAATGTGTGTGTGAGAGAGAGAGAGAGAACAATTCTCAACCTATATATTCAACAAATTCTATCTTTACAGATTTGAAAATTTGTATATAGGGTATTCAGACATTTGGAAATATATCTAGCATAATCTATTATATCTATAAAAGTGAGAACGTGTGTGTGAGAGAGAGAGAAAGAACAATTCTCAACCTATATACTCAACAAATTTTTTATCTACAGATTTAAAAATTTGTATATAGGGTATTCAGACATATAGAAATATATCTAGCATAACCTATCTATTATATCTATAAAATGACCATGTGTGTGTGTGTGAGAGAGAGAGAGAGTCAGAGAGAGAGAGAGAACAATTTTCAGCCTATATATTCAACACATTTTTTATCTACAGATTTGACAATTTGTATATAGGGTATTCAGACATATAGCAATATATCTAGCATATTCTATCTATTATATCAATAAATGTGAGAATGTGTATGTGTGTGTGTGTGTGAGAAAGAGAGAGAGAGAGAGAAAGAGAGGAAGGAAAATTCTCACCCTATATATTCAACAAATTTTTTATCTACATATTAGAAAATTTGGATATAGGGTATTCAGACGTATGGAAATATATCTAGCATAATCTATCTATTATATCTATAAAAGTGAGAATGTGTGTGTGAGAGAGAGAGAAAGAGAGAGAGAGAGAGAACAATTCTCAACCTATATATTCAATTAATTTTTTATCTACAGATTTGAAAATGTGTATATTGGGTATTCAGACATATGTAAATATATCTGGCATAATCTATGTATTATATCTATAAAAGTGTGAATGTGAGTGATGGAAAGAGCAAAAAATTCTCAACCTATATTTACAACAAATTGTTTATCTACAGATTTGAAAATTTGTATATAGGGTATTCAGACATATGGAAATATATCTAGCATAATCTATTATATCTATAAAAGGTAGAATGTGTGTGTGTGTGTAGGTGTGTGTGAGAGAGAACAATTCTCAACCTATATACTCAACAAATTTTTTATCTACAGATTTGAAATTTTGTATATAGGGTATTCAGACATATAGAAATATATCTAGCATAATCTTTCTATTATATCTATAAAAGTGAGAATATGTGTGTGAGAGAGAGAGAGAGAGAACAATTCTCAACCTATATATTCCACACATTTTTGGGTACAGATTTGAAAATTTGTATATAGGGTAGGCAGACATATAGAAATATATCTAGCATAATCTATCTATTATATCTATAAAAGTGAGAGCTTGTGTGTGTGTGTGTGTGTGAGAGAGAGAGAGAGAGAGAGAGAGAGAGAGAGAACAATTCTTAACCTACATACTCAAGAAATTTTTTACCTACAGCTTAGAAAATTTGTATATAGGGTATTCAGACATATGGAAATATATCTAGCATAATCTATCTATTTTATCTATAAAAGTGAGAATGTGTGTGTGTGAGATAGCGAGAGAGAGAGAGAGAGAAAAAGAGAGAGAGAAAAATTCTCAACCTATACATTCAACAAATTTTTTATCCACAGATTTGAACATTTGTATATAGGGTGTTCAGACATATAGAAATATATCTAGCATAATCTATCTATTATATGTATAAAAGTGAGAATGTGTGTGTGTGTGAGAGAGAGGACAATTCTCAACCTATGTATACAACAAATTTTTTATCTACAGATTTCAAAATTTGTATATTGGGCATTCAGACATATTTCAATATATCTGGCATAATCTGTCTATTATATCTATAAAAGTGAGAATGTGTGGGATAGAGAGAGAGAACAATTCTCAACCTATATACTCAACAAATTTTTTATCTACAGATTTGAAAATTTGTATATAGGGTATTCAGACATATGGAAATATATCTAGCATAATCTATTATATCTATAAAAGTGAGAATGTGTGTGTGTGTCTGTGTGTGTGTGTGAGAGAGAGAGAGAGAGAGAGAGAGAGAGAGAGAGAACAATTCTCAACCCATATACTCAACAAATTCTTTATCTACAGATTTTAAAATTTGTATATAGAGTATTCATACAAATAGAAATATATCTAGCATAATCTTTCTATTATATCTATAAAAGTGAGAATGTGTGTGTGTGTGTGAGCGAGAGAGAGAGAGAGAGAGGGAGAGAGAGAACAGTTCTCAACCTATACATTCAACAAATTTTTTATCTACAGATTTGAAAATTTGAATATAGGGTATTCAGAAATATCGAAATATATCTAGCATAATCTATTATATCTTTAAAAGTAAGAATGTGTGTGTGTGAGAGATAGAGAGAACAATTCTCAACCTATGCACTCTACAAATTTTTTATCTACAAATTAGAAAATTTGTATATAGGGTATTCACACATATGGAAATATATCTAGCATAATCTATCTATTATATCTATAAAAGTTAGAATGTGTGTGTGTGAGGTAGCGAGAGAGAGAGAGAGAGAGAGAGAGAGAGAGAGAGTAAGAACAATTTTCAACCTATATATTCAACAAATATTTGATCTACAGATTAGAAAATTTGTATATAGGGTATTCAGACATATGGAAATATATCTAGCATAATCTATCTATTATATCTCTAAAATTGAGAATGTGTGTGTGAGAGAGAGAGAGAACAATTTTCAACCTATATACTCAACAAATTTTTTATCTACAGATTTGAAAATTTGTATATAGGGTATTCAGACATATGGAAATATATCTAGAGTAATCTATCTATTATATCTATAAAAGTGAGAATGCGTGTGTGTGTGAGAGAGAGCGACACAGAACAATTCTCAACCTATATATTCAACAAATTTTTTATGTACAGATCTGAAATATCCCATTTGTATAGAAGTAGAAATCTTGATACCTACTCTGATACCTAATAAAAGAAAGGACACTCTTTAGGGCGGATTTTGATTATAACAAGTCACTAATTAGAAATTATAATAAACATTCAAATAATTTAAGAATTTTACCAAAATAAAATTGCATGGTGATCACCCAATTTCTGCCACAAAATTTTGATTGGCAGAACTCATAAACATAAAATATATATTTTCTAATTTCATCTTTTTTTTTCTTTTTACATAATCTGGTTTGATGTTTTCCCAAATATTCAAATCACTATATTTTGCTGCTTAATATCAAATACAGCAACTGAGTTATTTTTATGCATCAAACAATTACATTTTCTCATTCATCCAAACTAATCACTGAACATCAATTTCATATTTTCTTCACTAAAATATTACTGTGCTTGATGTCATCAAGTGGAGCGGATCATTTTTTTTTCATTTGTTCACACATTTTTCCAATTTATATATATTTTGTTAAAGATTCTTAGCCTATGTCATTGCATACCAATCTGTTTATTAAAAGTTAAGGTTCACTGTAAACACATATGTTACACCAAAATAAAAACGCTTCAGATAATGTCTTGATATTCAATTCAGTTTCTCACATGACATCTTATGAAGTTAGTAGAAATGTTACAGACTTTTGAATCTCAAACACTTTCAATACTGTGCACTGATATTTTCTTTTTTGCAATATAAGCACATTCATGATTTTTTTTACAAACGTTAAAAACTTTCACATTGTGTAGCAATATACTGAAACAATTATAAAAATATTTGTTTTTATTTTGAATGATGCAGGGCATCCGAAGAGAGATTTTTCTAACAAAATGAAAGTATAATTTTTAGCAATAGGTATCTAGGAAAAGGCCACTACATATGTTATAAGTTCCAAATTTCCACAACCTGGCAAATACTGGTACACGCTAGCAAATTTAGATTTGCAATTACAGAATATGATTCTAATTTTTTCCTTTGCTCTTTATTCTAACACTACACTAAGTTTACTGTGTTATTTCGCTACAGTTGATATTGTGTAGAACAATAAGAAAATCATAGTGAACAATGCATTCAACAAAATTTCACACACATTTCTAGATACCTATATCTAATAAGTTCAAAAGAAAGGACACACTTAGGGAGGTATTTTGGTGGTCAAGTCACTAATAAGAGATTAGCTGGTTTCCCGGCATAGCCCAGGATATAATAAATATTGACTGAAATACATGTTCTAGCTGGTTTCTAGGCGTTGCCAGGGATGTAATATAGACACATTATGTTGTATATTACCTGTTCTCTTCTCCCTAAGGTAAAACAATTTCATATACATGCTGTAAATTACCTATGCTAGGGATAAAACATGAACAATACCAGTCCTAGGGTAGATAAAACAAATAATACATAGAGATGAAAGATTCCTCTCCCCTAAGAATCAAACATATGTTCAATATCTGCTTTTGTTTTTTCATTGTTTATACGGTCCCGAGCAACGCCGGGTAGCCCTGCTAGTATATATATAAAAGGCAAAAATCTGTGAGTTTGTATGTTTGTATGTAACGCTAAAACTTTTGAAAGACACAACCAGACTTGATAAATTTGGTATCATATCGAAGCCCCGTATCCCGGATGACAAATATCGAAATTTCACGTCAAACGGACGAGGAGAAAGGGGTAAACGTATCAGTTATCTCCAAGGGGGGCCCAAAAAAAACTGTCATTGTAATGCTTTTTATTACGTAATTCTTGAATGATCCAATGTAATTCATACGTAAAAAAAAACCGTTTAGTCATGTCACGTGACGTGACGTCAACGTCCACTAATGGCGAACAATTGTAAATAGTTCTGTCTTCGATACTTTTGCATTTTTCTCTTCGGCTTAGTTATATCTATTATTTAACTTTATGCCAATGTTTCCATCGTGATTACCTGGTTAAAAATATTATTTATACAAGAGTTTTAACGAAAAATGTCAGGAAAAAATGTACAGGAATAAAAAAAATTCAGCTTTCAAAATATTAGACGATAATAAAAATATCGTAATATTTATGTAATATAAAATAATTAGCCATTTTGTATATTACCACGTGACCTCATACCTCTTAAGCTGGAAGGGGGGAGGAGTAAAACCAACACCGTCTCTCTCTCTCACACTTACTCTCTCTCTCTCTCTCTCACTTTCTCTATCACCCTCTTTCTATTTTTCTATTCGTTTAAAAACGCTTAGTCATGTCACGTGACGTGACGTCAACGTCCACTAGTGGCGAATCTAATTCCTAACTTCACTATGCACCGGTTTGGTTACTATGGAAACACTTAATTTTTGTGCTGCTTCGAAAAGGAACAAAATTCACTATACACCGCTTTCTCTTCCCTCCCTCCCTCTCTCTCTCTCTCTCTCTCTCTCTCACACACACTTTCTCTTTAAAACCAGTCGGTGTGTTTTTGATGTTACGTACGTATTTTTTATATTTTTATCTCAGTAATTTTTATTATATTTAATAGCATTTTCTTTTTTTTTTTTTTCATGGGAAATTATTTTTCTATTCGTTTTAAGAAAATGCTATTAAAAAATAAAAATTCGATAAATTCTGGCTACAGTTATTTATTTATGCTATTCGCAGCCGGCCGGCGGCGAAACCGGAAGTTGTCGAGAGAAACGGGCTTAGACATTTTGTAAACATTGTTTTTAAAAAATAAAAAAATAATACTTCTATTATGTTTTAAACGACTGTAATAGTTTATTTTGGAAGTATATTTCATAAGGAAAATAAACAACCCACTTTAAAAACAGAAATTACGAGTTTTATATATTTTATTCGCAGTTTTTTGTTGGGGGTAGTCCATTATGTCTGTAACAGTTTGTTGAAAAAGTGTAGAATTCAATTAAAAAAACAACACCGCTTTGTAAACAACGGGTGGCATTTTTCGAATACATCGGTAAACACTGTATGTTTTTCGAGCTGAATAAATATGTTACATTGAATAAAAACACAAAAAATATATCCAGTTGGATAGAAAAGTAACTTATCTTGCCTTTGCTAACATTAATTTGTTATATATTTGTCTTTTGACCGTCCACTAATGGCGAGTCTTTTTTTTTTTTTTTAATAAAACTAATTTTAAAATTTCGATGTTAGAAAAACAGTCCATAACATGTCAATATAAAAATTCTATTTTTGTTTGATAAAAAGAATAAACAGTTAATAAATACAACAAAAAAGTCCATTAAGTTAAACAACCTAAACTCTTTTATTTATAATAAAACTCTTCGACAGTTTAAATGCTTTCAAAATCCTATGTAAGTATATCGTTTTTACTGTACACAGATTCGAAAAAGTTGTCATCAAACAAATATATGACAGAGTTGAATAAATATGTTACATTGATTAAAAACACTTCTTATTAGCATTTTCTTTTTATATGACAACGTTAATGTTTTTGAATATTTAAATAAAATACATTACTGCACATTTATTAATATTATCTCTCTTTTAATCACTTTTATCGACTATCAGCCAAATAACCGGGGTCTAAAATTTGGGAAATTATTTTTCTATTCATTTAAAGATTATGCTATTAAAAAAGAAAAAGTCGATAAAAGTTAGACATAAACAGTAAAAAAATAGAAGATATTATTATTAAATAACAATAATTATTAAAAATAAATATTAACATTTACAATAATAAAATGAGTTAGTATTAAAAATAATTATTAAAATAAAAATGTGTTTATTATTAAAAATACATATTAATATTCAAATAAAATTGTTTTTATTATTAAAAATAAATATTAATATTTAAAGTAGAATAAAATGTGTTTATTATTATAAATAAATATTAATATTTAAAATAATATGTGTTTATTATTAAAAAAAAATATTAATATTTAAAATAATATAATGTGTTTATTATTACAAATAAATATTAATATTAAAATAAAATGTGTTTATTATTAAAAATAAATATTAAGGAAGGTCAACAGGTGGAGGAAAAATAGTCAATGCAGGTCATACCACCTGACCAGCTAAAATCGCCTTTTTATATAAGGCAGACAGTCAGACTATTTGCCTTGAGGGCGGGCTAAGCCCTCCTACCCCCCCCCCCCAAAGCTGAGAGCTGGGGAAACTTCTCTCAGAAGGGGTATGGGAGGACAGGGAGACCTTCCCTCTTTCAACTAAGAGATGGATATCCCTTTGTATGGTTGATTGACCCCCCCCTGTCGGTTCCGCTTACTCCATTCGGAAAGAGATCAACCTTACACAAAAAAAAAAAAAATATGGGGACAGGGAAGCCTTCCCGGGCCCCCTTCTGGGAGGAGAAGTTCCCCGGCTCCTACCTTTTTGGGAGTGCTCAGCCCGCCCTCCAGTCAACCACAATATTTGAAGAATAAAGATATTTTTGTTTTTGTGTTTTAGGTGGTGAAGGTGATCTGGGGAGCGTTTTTTTTCACAAAAAAGGTACTTTTTATGAATGGGTATCCAAGAAAATTACAGTATTTTGTCAGAAATTAAGGTTTTCATTGACCACTCTCAATACTATCAGAAATGAACAAAGTTAATTAAACAGTCTACACAATATAAACTAACTGTTTTGTTGGCTTTTTATTCTAACTCCAAACTAACCCATAACTACATTTTTCTTTTATTTTGCAAATTTGATTTCCTTTAGTTTATATTGTGTAGCTGAATCAGAAATTGATTTATCTTTTGTCATTTGTAGTTAACATGCTATCAGCGCAATTACTACAGTGTAATCACACATGATCTACCAAAATAAAAACACTTCAGATAAAGTCTTAAATAGAATTCAGTTCCTTACATGACATCTGATGAAGTCAGTACAAACGTTACAAACTAATACTTGAAAAACAATTTGACATTTACTGTACTACAATATCACATTTGTATAGAAGTAGAAATCTGGATACCTATTCTGATACCTAATAAAAGAAAGGACACTCTTTGGGGCGGATTTTGATGATAACAAGTCACTAATTAGAAATTATAATAAACATTCAAATAATTTAAGAATTTTACCAAAATAAAATTACTTGGTAATCACCCAATTTCTGCCACAAAATTTTAATTGGCAAAACTCATAAGCATAAAATATATATTTTCTAATTTCATCTTTTTTTTTTTTACATAATCTGGTTTGATGTTTTCCTAAATATTCAAATCACTATATTTTGCTGCTTAATATTAAATACAGCAAATGAGTTATTTTTATGCATCAAACAATTACATTTTCTCATTCATCCAAACTAATCACTGAACATCAATTTCATATTTTCTTCACTAAAATATTACTGTGCTTGATGTCATCAAGTAGAGCGGATCATTTTTTTTACATTTGTTTACACATTTTTTACAAATGTTTTTGAGAGTCCATACAAAGTTATAAGTGTTCAACATTTTTTTTCATTTGAATATATTTTGTCTAAGATTCTTAGCCTATGTCATTGCATACAAATTTGTTTCTTGAAAGTTAAGTTCACTGTAAAAACATCTGATACACCAAAATCCCTGATACCTGTTTCTTATAAGCGCCAAATAACTATCACTATTTCGATTTGTGTTTCATGAGAACAATTCAATATTGATACATTATAAGAAACATTTCCAGTGCTTTTCTCTTTTTAGCAATAGTTGGTTGATAATTAGAGGACACAACTAACCCTATACTATGCTTTACTTTGTTTTGTATATATATTTTGTATTGTGTGAAATTAACAAAGATTCATATGCAGGAATCTGTTGATACATTCCAAGAATCCCAATGCGACCAACAAACTTGAAAGACTACAATTTCTTTTTACTATGACCAATAAGAAAGCTCAAGGACTAAGTTGTTGGACTCATCCTGATCACCATTTTAAATTATTGTTAACAGTAAGTTTAACATTTTAAGTACAGAATAATATTCCTTTTGATATTTATAAATTACTATTTTCTGTGACAGATGTTACTTTTTCAATATTGATTGTACCCTCTTTTGTGTTTTTAAATTTTGCATACAATAATATTAAGCACACCATACCAAGACCACTATTTCAGCATCTAATAAACTGCCTACCAAGACCAATGTTTTCAAGTGACAATGGAGAGTATTCATGTTATGTTTCACATTTTTATGTTTTGAAATATTTTGCTGCTTAATATCAAATTCAGCAGATGTTTACTTTGTTTTGTGTATATACTTTATATTAGGTAGAATAAACAAAACTTAATTTCGCTACCATCATTATTTGTAGTGACATGCACTGTTAACATAAATAAAATCAATGGTGACAATCCCTGATACCTGTTTCGTATAAGCACCAAATAACTATGATAATGTGTTATTGTTGATACATTATAATAAACATTTCCATTGACTGGTCGTTTGCTTAGCTTAGGTTTACATCATTTTTTCACAATGTTTCTCTACTTGCTTTCAGCATGAGAGCAGATCATATTCTGCACATGTTTCATGCATATCACAAAAACTTATAATATTTGATCAACATTTGACTAACAATTTTACAAAAAAGACCTACCACCTTAAGGGGGGTAAAGGTAAGGCTCCCCACATAACCATAAAAGAAAGCCGCCCCCCCATACAGTGGGAAAGAGCTCCCTTCCCATTCTGGGGCAGAGAAGGGGCAAGGAAAACTCTTAAACATAAATGGTCAACGGAGGGTATACACCCTGGGAAACTAAAAGTCTATATGGAATCTGCATAAATTAAAATATCCTGTTTAAGCGTATTGTATGACAGGGAGGGAAGGTCAACAGGTGGAAGAAAAATGGTCTACGCAGAGCATACCGCCTGACAAGCTAAAATCGCCTTTTTATATACGGCAGACAATCAGACTCTGATTGCCTGGACGGCGGGCTGAGCAATGAATGTGGAAGCCGGGGAACTTCTCTCAGAAGGAGGATGGGAGGCCCAGGGAGCGTTCGCTCTCCTCCTAAGAGAGGGATATCCTCTTACTCCCTTTGGAAAGAGATCAACCTTACACAAAACAAAAAATATGGGAAGAGAAGCCTTCCCGGGCCCCCCTCCCCCTTCTGGGAG
Source organism: Euprymna scolopes (assembly GCF_053919585.1). Taxonomy (NCBI): domain Eukaryota; kingdom Metazoa; phylum Mollusca; class Cephalopoda; order Sepiida; family Sepiolidae; genus Euprymna; species Euprymna scolopes. The sequence continues at coordinate 55,695,414 of NC_136493.1, read as the reverse complement.
GAGAAGTTCCCTGGCTCCAACCTTTTTTTTTGGGGGGGGGGGGCCTAAGCCTGTCCTCCAGGCAACCAAATGAAAAAGAAATTTACCCATCCCACCTTTGTAGGAAGTGTGCTCAGCCCACCTTCTGAGCCACTGTGAAAGTTTCCTTCCACCAAAAGGGAAGGGAACGAGGAAGGAAAAGTCTCTGAGAATCTTCATGCAATTTCTTTGACAAAGAAACTGTTTTCACTTGATTCCACACAAAATTTTTATTGCTTTTTCATCTATTGTCTTATATTAGGATTTCTTTATGCATGTTATTTTATTTAAGAGTACTAAATAGCTTTTCAGTTTCTTGAGACTCTTTCAACTGTCTGGATTCTGCAGCAACGTTGTGGAGTGATATGTAAAACATAAATTGGTACTTTATAACAATAGGTATGTAGAATTCTAACTCGCCAGTGTTGATCGTTTCAATTATTTACAAATTCACTAGGTCCTAGATATGACCATAAACTGTATCCAAACATGGGGCTTTGTGAAGTGTGAAGCCACCATTTAATTGCTATTGCTACCAGGTCCACTCTGATCTGGAGTAGTAGTACCTGTTAGGGTCCCAATTATGAGTTAAATAGAAACCAACATTAAATAAACAAATATATTCTAGGAAAAAAAAATGTCACTAGATTGGGCATGAAATAACCTGATATAGTGTTGATATGTCATAAAACAAAATGAACCAACAAATTCACCAATCGACACAATATCAACAAATGTATCTTTCTTTTCCTTATTCTGTGCTTATTTCTTGGTACTAAGCTTATCATTAACTAACCCTGACATTTCTTTTACTTTGTTTTGTGTATATATTTTATTTTGTGTAGAATAACCAAAAAGACATTTAGCTACCACATTTGCAGCGAAATGTTAGCATACATAAAATCACTGGTGACAACCCATGATGTTTTTTCTTATGAACACGAAATAACCAACACGCTTTCCATTGGTTTTTCATGATAACAATTTAATATTGATAAATTATAATAAACATGTCCATTACTTTTCTTTTTTTATCAATAAATATACTTGGTTGATAATTAGAGAACACAATGTTTATTGTAATAAAACTTGTGATCTATAACATCCAATTCTAAAAATTAAACTTTCCTTTCTCAATTGAAACAAACAACATACCCCACACTATGTTCCTAAAAATGAGGATTTTACTATTGCGTTTACATAATTTTTTAGCTATGTTTCTCTTACTTTCAGCATGAGATCATTTTCTACACGTGTTTCATGCATACCACACAAACATTTTACCTCTGACATTTTTAATTTTTTTCCAATTTCCTTTCACCATGAACATTATCATTAGTACAGTTTTCATTTAAAATGAAGCTGTACATGGTTACTATTACTTGGAAAGCAGATCTAAAAAAAAAAAAATAACTGTTTTCACTTTGGAAATTTACGATTTATAGATCTCGGATTGTGCCCTTCTTCACCTTTTATCTTACATTTGTAAATATTGTATATATAAACTTTTTTCTTATTTCTCCAATGTTATTTCATTCATGCAATTTCATAATCCACCAACATTGTATAAGATTCAATTCCATTTGACACTTGAAAACAACTTTTTATATAGTAAACAGCATTTATTTCTTTTCAGACATATTCTTATTTTATTTTATTTCCAGTACTATGTTTTATTTCATTTTGTGGACACTCATTTAACTCTCTGGGATGCTGCAGGGAACATGTAGAGTGATATATCAAACAAGAAGTGGTACTTTATGACAATAGGTATCTAGGATTTACACATACCAGTGTTGATAGTTTGAAATATTTACAGACTAACATTTTACACAATATAAACACATGTACCTTTTTTTTCTTTTCCTTTGCTTATTTCTCGAACCTAAACTTATCATTAACTAACCCGTAACTTTGTTTACTTTGTTTTGCGTATATATTTTATATTGGGTAGAATTAACAAAACTTAATTTCGCTACCATCATTATTTTTAGTGACATGCACTGTTAACATCAATAAAATCACTGGTGACAATACTTGATACCTGTTTCGTATAAGCACCAAATAACTATCACTATTTCGATTTGCTTTTTCATGATAATATGTTCATCTTGATACATTATATTAAACATTTCCATTCACTGGTCGTTTGCTTAGCTTAGCTTTACATCATTTTTTCACAATGTTTCTCTACTTGCTTTCAGCATGAGAGCAGATCATATTCTGCACATGTTTCATGCATATCACACAAACTTATAATATTTGATCAACATTTGACTAACAATTTTTTGCCAATTTCCTTCAACATTCTCATTACCATTACTACAGTTTACATTTTGTCATTAAAATGAAGCTGTACATGTTTCCTATTACTTGGAAACCAGATTTGTAAAAATCCCATTTTTTTTTCACTCTGAGAATTTTCATTATATTTCTTTGACAAACGATTTATTTTCAATGAACTTCAGCACATGATTGTTACTGCTTTTTCCCCTTTTGTCTTATATTTGTTTTTCTTCATGCCAAATATTTTATATATCAATTTTTTGCTAATTTCTTAAATTTTATTTCTTTAATTCTTAGTCCACCAATATAGTATAAGTTTCAATTGCATTGAACGCAATGTTTTAGATAGTAAACATCAGCATATTTCACTTTTCAAGCACTTTTTCATTTTATTTCAAATACTATGTTTTATTTCATTTTGTTGACACTCATTTACCTCTCTGGGGTGCTACAAGGAACATGTAGATTGATATACCAAACATGAATTGGTGCTTTATAACAATAGGTATCTATAATTTTGCTTAATTCTCTAACCTAAACTTATCATTAACTAACCGTAAATTATGTTTTAGTTTTGTGTATATATTTTATATTGTGAAGAATAAACAAAAATTCATTTCACCACCACATTTGCACTGTTAGCATACACAAATATCACTGGTTACAATCATTGGTAGCTGTTTTTTAAAAACACCAAATAACATTCACGCTTTCCATTGGTTTTTCATGATAACAATTTAATATTGATAAATTATAATAAACATGTCCATTACATTCTCTTTTTATCAATAAATATACTTGGTTGATAATTAAAGAACACAATGTTTATTGTAATAAAACTTGTGATCTATAACATCGAATTGTATAAATTAAAGTTTCCTTTCTCAATTGAAACAAACAACATATCCCACACTAAAAATGAGGATTTTACTATTGCCTTTTAGATCATTTTTTAACAATGTTTCTCTTCTTACTTTCAGCATCAGAAAATATAATTTTCTACACGTGTTTCATGCATACCACACAAACGTATATGTGACCAACATTTTACCTCTGATACATTTTTTTCCAATTTCCTTTCACCATTGTCATTATCATTAGTACAGTTTTCGTTTTGTCTTTAAAATGAAGTTGTACATGTTTCTTAATACTTCGAAACCAAATATATCAAAAAATAATTTTTTTCACTTACAAAATTTTCATGATATTTCTTTGACAATCATATTTGTTTTTAATTGAATTCAGCATATGATTCTTACTGCTTTATCACCTTTTATCTTATATTTCTTTTTCTTCATGCCAAATATTTTAAATATCAAATTTTTGCTCATTTCTTAAATTGAATTAAAAAAATGGATTTTTTTATTCCACCAATATTGTATAAGGCTCAATTCCATTGAACACAGTGTTTTATATAGTAAACATCAGCATTTGTTTCTATTTTATTTCAAATACTGTTTCATTTCACTTTCTCGATAATCATTTACATCTTTGGGGTGCAACAGGGAACATGTAGAGTGATATATCAAACATGAATTGGAACTTTATAACAATAGCTATCTAGAATTTCCACATACCAGTGTGGATAGTTTGAAATATTTACAAACTTACAATTTACACACTATAAACAAATGTATCTTTTTTTCTTTTCTTTGCTTATTTCTCGAACCTAAACTTATCATTAACTAAACCTAAACTTTGTTTACTGCATTTTGTGTATATATTTTATAATGGGTGAAATAAACAAAACTTAATTTGGCTAATATCATTTGTAGTGGCATGCACTATTGACATATATAAAATCACAGGTGACAATCCTTGATTCCAGTTTCGTATAAGCACAAAATATCTATCATTATTTCGATTTGTTGTTCATGATAAAAATTTAATATTGATACATTGTAATAAACATTTCCATTGCTTTTATCTTTTTATCAATACATATACTTGGTTGATAATTAGAGGACACAACTAACCCTATACTATGCTTTACTTTGTTTTGTATATATATTTTGTATTGTGTGGAATTAACAAAGATTCATATGCAGGAATCTGTTGATACATTCCAAGAATCCCAATGCGACCAACAAACTTGAAAGACTACAATTTCTTTTTACTATGACCAATAAGAAAGCTCAAGGACTAAGTTGTTGGACTCATCCTGATCACCATTTTAAATTATTGTTAACAGTAAGTTTAACATTTTAAGTACAGAATAATATTTCTTTTGACATTTATAAATTACTATTTTCTGTGACAGATGTTACTTTTTCAATATTGATTGTACCCTCTTTTGTGTTTTTAAATTTTGCATACAATAATATTAAGCACACCATACCAAGACCACAATTTCAGTATCTAATAAACTTCCTACCAAGGTCAATGTTTTCAAGTGACAACGGAGAGTATTCATGTTATGTTTCACATTTTTATGTTTTGAAATATTTTGCTGCTTAATATCAAATTCAGCAGATGAGTTCTTTCTTATGCATCAAACAATTACATTTTCTGATATTCATTCAAACTAATTATTGAAAATCAATTTCATATTTTCTTTACTAAAATATTACTATGCTTGATTTCATCAAGTGGTGCGAATCTGTTTTTTACACTAACAATGTGCACATTTTTTGAAGAATAAAGTTTTTTTTTTTAAGGTGGTGAAGGTGATCCGGGGAGTGTTTTTTTATTTTTTTTTTCCAAAAAAGGTACTTTTTACGAATGGGTATCCAAGAAACATTCAGTATTTTGTCAGAAATTAAGATTTTCATTGACGACTCTCAATACTATCAGAAATGACCAATCTACACAATACAAACTAACTGTTTTGTTGGCTTTTTATTCTAACTCCAAACTAACCCATAACTACATATTGCTTTTATTTTGCAAATTTGATTTCCTTTAGTTTATATTGTGTAGCTGAATCAGAAATTGATTTAACTTTTGTCATTTGTAATTAACATGCTTTCAGCGCAATTACTACAGTGTAATCACACATGATATACCAAAATAAAAACACTTCAGATAAAGTCTTCTTACATAGAATTCAGTTTCTTACATGACATCTGATGAAGTCAGTACAAACGTTACAAACTAATACTTGAAAAACAATTTGACATTTACTGTACTACAATATCATATTTGTATAGAAGTAGAAATCTGGATACCTATTCTGATACCTAATAAAAGAAAGGACACTCTTTGGGGCGGATTTTGATGATAACAAGTCACTAATAAGAAATTATAATAAACATTGAAATAATTTAAGAATTTTACCAAAATAAAATTGCATGGTAATCACCCAATTTCTGCCACAAAATTTTGATTGGCAAAACTCATAAACAGAAAATATATATTTTCTAATTTCATCTTTTTTTTTTACATAATCTGATTTGATGTTTTCCTAAATATTCACATCACTATTTTTTTGCTGCTTAATATCAAATACAGCAAATGAGTTATTTTTTATGCATCAAACAATTACATTTTCTCATTCATCCAAACTAATCACTGAACATCAATTTCATATTTTCTTCACTAAAATATTACTGTGCTTGATGTCATCAAGTAGAGCGGATAATTTTTTTTTCATTTGTTCACACATTTTTCCAATTTATATATATTTTGTCTAAGATTCCTAGCCTATGTCATTGCATACCAATCTGTTTATTAAAAGTTGAGGTTCACTGTAAACACATACGTTACACCAAAATAAAAACGCTTCAGATAATGTCTTGATATTCAATTAAGTTTCTCACATGACATCTTATGAAGTTAGTAGAAATGTTACAGACTTTTGAATCTCAAACACTTTCAATACTGTGCACTGATATTTTCTTTTTTGGAATATAAGCACATTCATGATTTTTTTTACAAACGCCAACAAATGTCACATTTTGTAGCAATGTACTGAAACAATTATAAAAATAGGTATCTAGGAAAAGGCCACTACATATGTTATAAATTCCAAATTTCCACAACCTGGCAAATACTGGTACACGCTAGCAAATTTAGATTTGCAATTACAGAATATGATTCTAATTTTTTCCTTTGCTCTTTATTCTAACACTACACTAAGTTTACTGTGTTATTTCGCTACAGTTGATATTGTGTAGAACAATAAGAAAATCATAGTGAACAATGCATTCAACAAAATTTCACACAAATTTCTAGATACCTATATCTAATAAGTTCAAAAGAAAGGACACACTTAGGGAGGTATTTTGGTGGTCAAGTCACTAAATAGAGATTAGCTGGTTTCCCGGCATAGCCCAGGATGTAATAAAGATTGACTGAAATACATGTTCTAGCTGGTTTCTAGGCGTTGCCAGGGATGTAATATAGACACATTATGTTGTATATTACCTGTTCTCTTCTCCCTAAGGTAAAACAATTTCATATACATGCTGTAAATTACCTACGCTAGGGATAAAACATGAACAATACCAGTCCTAGGGTAGATAAAACAAATAATACATAGAGATGAAAGATTCCTCTCCCCTAAGAATAAAACATATATTCAATATCTGCTTTTGTTTTTTCATTTTTTATACGGTCCCGAGCAACGCCGGGTAGCCCTGCTATCTATATATATAAATCTCAAACGTCTGTGTGTATGTATGTTTGTTTGTAACGCTAAAACTTTTGACAGACACAACCAGAGTTGACAAATGTGGTATCATATTGAAGCCCCATCACCCGGATGACAAATATCGAAATTTCACGTCAAACGGACCACTAGAAGTTGGTCAACTGATCAGTTATCTTCGAGGGGGGCCCCCAAAAAACCTGTCAATGTCTATATATATAAAAGACAAATGTTTGTTTGTAACGCTAAAACTTGAGATGAAAGATTCCTCTCCCCTAAGAATAAAACATATGTTCAATATCTGCTTTTGTTTTTTCATTGTTTATACGGTCCCGAGCAACGCCGGGTAGCCCTGCTAGTCTATATATATAAAAGCGAAACGTCTGTGTGTATGTATGTTTGTTTGTAACGCTAAAACTTTTGAAAGACGGAACCAGACTTGACAAATTTGGTATCATATTGAAGCCCCATATCCCGGATGACAAATATCGAAATTTCACGTCAAACGGACCAGTAGAAGGGGGTGAACTGATCGTTTTTCTCCCAGGGGGGCCCCAAAAAAACCTGTCATTTTAATGTTGTTATTACGTAATTCTTGAATGATCCAAAAACGCTTAGTCATGTCACGTGACGTGACGTCAACATCCAGTAATGGCGAATAAATGTAAATAACAACTTTTTTTACCGATACTTTTGTAATTTCTCTTCTCCTTCGTTCTATATATTATTAAACTTCATGACAATGTCTCCAACGTGATTAACTGGTTAAAAATAGTATTTATACAAGAGTTTTAACGAAAAATGTCAGGAAAAAATGTACAGGAATAAAAAAATTAAGCTTTCAAAATATTCGTCGATAATAAAACCGATCGTTATATTTACGCTAGCCATTTTGTATATTACCACGTGACCTCCTATCTCTTAAACTGGAGGGGGGGATCCACTTGAATCCAACAAAACCAGTAAATTTTTTTTTCTATTATATATACATTATTTTCTATAAAATTAAGTGTAGACTTTATAATTAAAACCAAAAATGTTATTCATGCGTAAAAAAAAACGCTTAGTCATGTCACGTGACGTGACGTCAACATCCACTAATGGCGAACAATTGTAAATAACAACTTTTTTCACCGATACTTTTGCAAACAAGAGTTTTAACGAAAAATGTCAGGAAAAAATGTACAGGAATAAAAAAAAATCAGCTTTCAAAATATTAGACGATAAGAAAAATATCATAATATTTATGTTATAAAATAATTAGCCATTTTCTATATTACCACGTGACCTCATACCTCTTAAACTGGAAGGGGGAGGAGTAGAGGCCGCTTCAAAACCAACACCGTCTTTCTCTTTTTTTCTCTCTCTCTCTCACCCACTTACTCTTCCCTCCCTCTCACTCTCTTTCTCTTGACGTCACACCACTGTAAAACTGGGGGGGGGGGGAAGAGGCAGCTTCAAAACCAACAAAAACAGTGCACCCATTCCCAGGCATTATCTCCTATAGATGCACATTTTATTAGAACAACTTGTGTCCTCTTTCATAACTCTCTCTCTATCACCATATTTCTCTCTCTCACACTCTTCTCTCTCTCTCTCTCTAGACCTCCTTCTCTTCTCTTTCTCTCTCTCACCCTCTTTATCTACTCTCTCTCTCTCTACCCCTCTTTCCCTTCTATCTGTATTAGCACTTATCAAGGCCAATAGGCAACTCGAGGATGAGAGTTCAAATGTGCACAGTAGTGAAATTTGGGAAAGAGGATAGAACAACTTTCTCTTCTGCCTCTCTCTCACACTCTTTATCTTCTCTCTCTCTCTACCCCTGTTTCTCTTCTCTCTATATTAGCACTTATCAAGGCGAATAGGCAACTTGAGGATAAACTCGACGATGAGAGTTAAAATGTGCACAGTAGTGAAATTTGGGAAACAGGATGGAACAACTTTCTCTTCTGCCTCTCTCTCACACTCTTTATCTTCACTCTCTCTCACCCTGTTTCTCTTCTCTCTGTATTAGCACTTATCAAGGCCAATAGGCAACTCGAGGATCAACTCGAGGATGAGAGTTCAAACGTGCACAGTATTCAAATTTGGGAAAGAGGATGGAACAACTGTCTATTCTGCCGCTCTCTCACACTCTTTATCTTCTCTCTCTCTACCCCTGTTTCTCTTCTCTCTATATTAGCACTTATCAAGGCCAATAGGCAACTCGAGGATAAACTCGACGATGAGAGTTAAAATGTGCACAGTAGTGAAATTTGGGAAAAAGGATAGACCAACTTTCTCTTCTTCCTCTCTCTCACACTCTTTATCTTCTCTCTCTCTACCCCTGTTTCTCTTCTCTCTATATTAGCACTTATCAAGGGGAATAGGCAACTCGAGGATAAACTCGACGATTAGAGTTCAAACGTGCACAGTATTCAAATTTTGGAAAGAGGATAGAACAACTTTCTCTTCTGCCTCTCTCTCACACTCTTTATCGTCTGTCTCTCTCTACCTCTTTTTCTCTTCTCTGTATATTAGCACTTATCAAGGCCAATAGCCAACTCGAGTATAAACTCGACGATGAGAGTTCAAACGTGCACAGTAGTGAAATTTGGGAAAGAGGATATAACAACTTTCTCTTCTGCCTCTCTCTCACACTCTTTATCTTCTCTCTCTCTTACCCTGTTTCTCTTCTCTCCATATTAGCACTTATCAAGGCCAATAGGCAACTCGAGGATAAACTCGACGATGAGAGTTCAAATGTGCACAGTAGTGAAATTTGGGAAAGAGGATGGAACAACTTTCTCTTCTGCCTCTCTCTCACACTCTTTATCTTCTCTCTCTCTCTACCCCTGTTTCTCTTCTCTATATATTAGCACTTATCAAGGCCAATAGGCAACTCGAGGATAAACTCGACGATGAGAGTTCAAATGTGCACAGTAGTGAAATTTTGGAAAGAGGATGGAACAACTTTCTCTTCTTCCTCTCTCTCACACTCTTTATCTTCTCTCTCTCTACCCCTGTTTCTCTTCTCTCTATATTAGCACTTATCAAGGCCAATAGGCAACTCGAGGATAAACTCGACGATGAGAGTTAAAATGTGCACAGTAGTGAAATTTGGGAAAAAGGATAGACCAACTTTCTCTTCTTCCTCTCTCTCACACTCTTTATCTTCTCTCTCTCTACCCCTGTTTCTCTTCTCTCTATATTAGCACTTATCAAGGGGAATAGGCAACTCGAGGATAAACTCGACGATTAGAGTTCAAACGTGCACAGTATTCAAATTTTGGAAAGAGGATAGAACAACTTTCTCTTCTGCCTCTCTCTCACACTCTTTATCGTCTGTCTCTCTCTACCTCTTTTTCTCTTCTCTGTATATTAGCACTTATCAAGGCCAATAGCCAACTCGAGTATAAACTCGACGATGAGAGTTCAAACGTGCACAGTAGTGAAATTTGGGAAAGAGGATATAACAACTTTCTCTTCTGCCTCTCTCTCACACTCTTTATCTTCTCTCTCTCTTACCCTGTTTCTCTTCTCTCCATATTAGCACTTATCAAGGCCAATAGGCAACTCGAGGATAAACTCGACGATGAGAGTTCAAATGTGCACAGTAGTGAAATTTGGGAAAGAGGATGGAACAACTTTCTCTTCTGCCTCTCTCTCACACTCTTTATCTTCTCTCTCTCTACCCCTGTTTCTCTTCTCTATATATTAGCACTTATCAAGGCCAATAGGCAACTCGAGGATAAACTCGACGATGAGAGTTCAAATGTGCACAGTAGTGAAATTTTGGAAAGAGGATGGAACAACTTTCTCTTCTTCCTCTCTCTCACACTCTTTATCTTCTCTCTCTCTACCCCTGTTTCTCTTCTCTCTATATTAGCACTTATCAAGGCCAATAGGCAACTCGAGGATAAACTCGACGATGAGAGTTAAAATGTGCACAGTAGTGAAATTTGGGAAAAAGGATAGACCAACTTTCTCTTCTTCCTCTCTCTCACACTCTTTATCTTCTCTCTCTCTACCCCTGTTTCTCTTCTCTCTATATTAGCACTTATCAAGGGGAATAGGCAACTCGAGGATAAACTCGACGATTAGAGTTCAAACGTGCACAGTATTCAAATTTTGGAAAGAGGATAGAACAACTTTCTCTTCTGCCTCTCTCTCACACTCTTTATCGTCTGTCTCTCTCTACCTCTTTTTCTCTTCTCTGTATATTAGCACTTATCAAGGCCAATAGCCAACTCGAGTATAAACTCGACGATGAGAGTTCAAACGTGCACAGTAGTGAAATTTGGGAAAGAGGATATAACAACTTTCTCTTCTGCCTCTCTCTCACACTCTTTATCTTCTCTCTCTCTTACCCTGTTTCTCTTCTCTCCATATTAGCACTTATCAAGGCCAATAGGCAACTCGAGGATAAACTCGACGATGAGAGTTCAAATGTGCACAGTAGTGAAATTTGGGAAAGAGGATGGAACAACTTTCTCTTCTGCCTCTCTCTCACACTCTTTATCTTCTCTCTCTCTCTACCCCTGTTTCTCTTCTCTATATATTAGCACTTATCAAGGCCAATAGGCAACTCGAGGATAAACTCGACGATGAGAGTTCAAATGTGCACAGTAGTGAAATTTTGGAAAGAGGATGGAACAACTTTCTCTTCTTCCTCTCTCTCACACTCTTTATCTTCTCTCTCTCTCCCGATTTCTCTTCTCTCTATATTAGCACTTATCAAGGCCAATAGGCAACTCGAGGATCAACTCGCCGATGAGAGTTCAAACGTGCACAGTATTCAAATTTGGGAAAGAGGATGTAACAACTTTCTCTTCTGCCTCTCTCTCACACTCTTTATTTTCTCTCTCTCTCTCTCTCTCTCACCCTGAAAGATTCCTCTCCCCTAAGAATAAAACATATGTTTAATATCTGCTTTTGTTTTTTCATTGTTTATACGGTCCCGGGCAACGCCGGGTAGCCCTGCTAGTTGTTATATAAGGTAAAAAAAAGTTTGTCGCTTGCTTTTTGAGGGTTTTTTTTTGTTTTTCGATATAAGATTGGTTGGTAAATGTACAGTTTTTTTTTACGGATTAGTAACTTGCTTAAATAATTTTTGGTGCTAATTCAAAGAGTGGTCCGCGCTAATTTTTAAATCGTATTTCCAGGTTGAATTAAAGTTTTATTATATGTTTTATAATTCAATTGTAAGGTTAAAATACAGATTAGGTACAAAACGCCCTCCCCTCCCCATGTTAAGAATGGCTTTTTAAATAATAACGTTATTATTTCAACACGGATCACTCTCTGCATGAGTACTGTACTTTCACCTAACAATTTAATGGTACTTATGCAGAGAAAGTACCATAATGATATAATAATAGAATAATAACGTTATTTAGAAAGCAATTCTTAAAATGGGGAGGACGTTTTGTTACTATTCTATACTTTCACCAAATAATTTAATAAACAAAAGATGGTACTTATGCAGAGAAGGTACCGTGCTAAAATAACGCTATTAAGAAAGCCATTCTTAACATGGGAAAGGGAGAGTGTTCTGTAACTATTTTATATTTTCACCTAACAATTTAATAAACAAAAGATAGTACTTATGCAGAGAAGGTACCGTGCTGAAATAATACCGTTATTTAGAAAGTTATTCTTAACATGGGGAGGGAGTTTTGCATCTATTCTATACTTTCACCTAACAATTTAATAAACAAAAATAGATAGTACGTCTGCATAGAAAATACCGTGCTGAAATAATGTTATTTAGAAAGACATTCTTAACATAGGGATGGTATTTTGTAACTATTCTGTCCTTTCACCTAACAATTTAAAAACAAAACATGGTACTTATGCAGAGAAGCTACCCCGCTGAAATAATGACGTTATTATTTAGAAAGCCATTCTTAACATGGACATAGGGGTGTTTTGTGACTATTCTGGACTTTCACCTAACAATTTAATAAACAAAAGTTAAACTTAAGCAGACAATGAACAGTACTGAATCATTAACATTATTTAGAAAGCCATTCTTAACATGGGGAGGGGGGATGTTTTCTAACTATTCTGTACTTTCGGTGCTAATTTTTTTTTAAATCGCATTTCCACGTTTAATTAAAGTTTTATGATATGTTTTTTATTCAATTGTAAGGTTAAAGTACAGAATAGGTACAAAAAACCCTCCCCATGTTAAGAATGGCCTTTTCTCTGCATGAATACCGATTAATGTTTAGTTCTTTGCTTTTTTTATCGTATTTTTTGGAAAAAAATTGAAAGTACACGTTGTTTCTTTTTTTTTACAGAAGTTGTTTTTACATAAAAAAATATGAATGCTTTTTCTTTATTAAAGAAATTGGGTACTCGTGCACTTATTGATCCGTGCTGAAATAATAACGTTGGTGTTTTGTAACTATTCTGGACTTTCACCTAACAATTTAAACAAAAATTAAACTTAAGCAGACAAGGAACAGTACTGAAGCATTGACATTATTTAGAAAGCAATTCTTAACATGGGGAGGGAGGATGTTTTCTAACTATTCTGTACTTTTGGTGCTAATGCAGAGAGTGATCCGTGCTATTTTTTAAATCGTATTTTCACGTTTAATTAAAGTTTTATGATATGTTTTCTATTCACTTGTAAGGTTAAAGTACAGATTAGGTACAAACCCCCTCTCCTCCCCATGTTAAGAATGGCTTTTTAAATCATAACGTTATTATTTCAGCACGAATCACTCTCTGCATGAATACCGATTAACGTTTTGTTCTTTGCTTTTTTACCGTATTTTTTTTTTCAAGAAAACCTTTTTTAACAAAGATTAAAAGTGCACGTTTTTTCTTTTTTTTTTACAGAAGTTGTTTTTATATAAGAAAATATGAATGCTTTTAAAGAAATTGGATATTCGTGCACTTATTGATCCGTGCTGAAATAATAACGTTATTATTTAAAAAGCCATTCTTAACATTGGGAGAAGAGGGTGCTTTGTACCTATTCTGTACTTTAACTTTACAATTGAATGAAAAAAAAAAGGCAACTTTTTAGATTAGGTCCACCTCCACAATTTTCTTTTAAATGACGACTTTTAAAAATTTGTATAATGCATTGTAATCTCTGCTGGCAGCCATCTTTTTTACACGCTTGCGCGCGTCATAAACAAATCTATGCACGTAACAAAGATGGCCGCCAAAGAATACAATGCATAAAACAACTATCTATATCTCGATAACTACTTATTTTTGCAAAATTTCAATGCGATTTCTGTATTCAGCATATTCGGAAACATTTAAAAGTCGTCATTTAAAAGAAAATTGTGGAGGTGGACCTAATCTAAAAAAAAAAAATACCAAAAAACATAAAACTTTAATTAAGCTTGGAAATACGATTTAAAAAATAGCGCGGATCAGTAAGTGCAGTAGCACCCATTAATCGACTCACGTGACCTTATTGCCAAATAAGGTCTGGCTACGATGTTGAACGCGCCGTTCACATTGTTTTTTGTTTTTTTTTTTCAAGTTAAATTCAACTTTCACAATATCTTTTTATCTTTTTATAATTACACAATATCTTTTATCTATTGTTAGTTAAAAAAGCATAGAATAGTTACAAAACACCATCCCCTCTCTATGGTAAGAATGACTGAAAAAAAAAAAAATTAGGTACTCATGTAGAGAGTGATCCGTGCTGAAATAATAACGTTATTATTTAAAAAGCCATTCTTAACATGGGGAGGGTGTTTTGTATCTATTCTGTACTTTAACCTTACAATTGAATAAAAAAACATATCATAAAACTTTAATTAAACTTGGAAATTCGATTTAAAAAATAGCGCGTTGTTAGTTGAAAGCACAGAATAGTGACAAAACATCATCCCTTCCCCTTGGTAAGAATAGCAAAAAAATAAATAAATAATAATGGTTTTCTTGGTAGAAACTTTTCTGTATTTCACCTAACAATTTCTGGTGCTAATGAACTTGCCTTTGATAACATTTATTTGTTATATTTATTTTTCAACAACTTTTTCCTTTCTGTGTTTAGTAATATAAACCCGTTTTATTTACTATAACGTTTAGTCGGCTCGAAGAACAGTGTTTATCAGTGTATTTGAAAAATACAAACGGTGATGGACACTGTTGATGATGTTAAATTTGAGAAAATGATTTAAAACTAAAAAACTATACAAAATACTATCAGAAACCCACCGAATATGTCAGCCTATGTCACAATAACATATAATCAGTAGGTGTCTGACATTGTTTTGTATAGTTTTTAACTGATTTTCCCAAACTTAACGTATTCAACAGAGTCCGCGACCATTCGTCTTTCTCAAATACATAGATAAACACTGCGTTTTTGAGCCGATTAAACATTTTACATTAAATAAAAGCACTAAAAATTATCCAGTTAGATAGAAACGTAATTTACCTTCCCTTTGCTTTCATTTATTCGTTTTTGAACAACTTTTTCGAATCTGTGTATAGTAACACCCAAATATTAATTAAAAACTCACATTTTTTAATACAATAAAAAAGAAAACTATTTAGCGTTTCAATGTTTTAGCAACTTTCGGCTTAATCCACTGAATGTTGGTCGAGCCCAAGCCATGATTGATGGTAACTCCCGGGGATCCGGATCCAATTCTGCAAGAGTACCATATTTTTTTTCATTTTCGCCTTTTTTTTACATTTTGGAATTGATTGCTGTACTAAGAATATAAGAAACATGCATTTTCTCTTTTTATTAGAATTTTCCATTACACGAAATTAAACCACAGCAACGCGTGGCAGGGTACAGCTAGTATAATATATATATATATATATATATATATATATATATATATATATATATATATATATGTATATATATATATATAAGTTTCGTGGTTTAATTTTAAATTCTGAAAAAACAACATATAGAGGCATATATTCGATTTAAGAATTTATTGCTTGACAAAGGAATATATAGAAAGGGTTATTTTAATTTCCTTAATCCATGGATTTTCAACAATGATGATATCATCAGAGGAAATGAAATGCAGTTAGCAAAATGTTCAGCTGCGAATGGACGCTATTATGCTTTTCAGCACAATTATTGAAAATAGTTTTTGGGTGGTTGTGGATAATTATATGGAGAAAATTATACGAAAAGAGAAGTTGATACAACTTGGGTAGTCCATTATCTTTATATATAAATGTAACTGCTGTTTGGGTGATCATTGGGGTATCATTAGAAGTTTAGTAATAAAACGTTTAAAATCTTGTGCATTTGAATAAAAATTCAACTAAATCAAGAAAACGATTCTTAAATTGTCTTGCGTACACACACACACACACACACACACACATATATATATATATATATATATATATATATATATATATATATATATATATATATGGTGATTTATAGGTTATAAGGATTTTTTGAAGCATGAAAAACGATGTTAATTTTTGTATTTAATATTTTTATTGTTATTTTTTATATTTCAAGCGGATCTCCGCTCTTGGTCACAAAAAAGTATCGAAAAGAAAAAGGAAACCGTTGAAAGAACTGGAAATTTGTAGTGTGGACAGCGTTCATTCCTAACAATTATGTTCGAAAAAGTTCATGTGAATTATTTTAGTCGTTTGTGGAAGAAGATTGTATTTTTGAATTAAAAAAATTTTTTTTTGTTGAAATGTTGCAACGTAAAAGCGTTTAATTCAAACGGCAAAAATGAGACGCAATTGATTTCAATATGTATAATGGAATTGAAATGGAATTGTTAAATGGTAATAATAATAATAATAATAATAATAATAATAATAATAATAATAATAATAATTATATTTATGCCATAGACCAATAGTAGCTTTTACATAAAAAACATGTGCATAAGGACACAGATATATATGTATGCACAATTAACACCCATGTATATGTATATATTCCAATACATAGTCACATGCAACGAGCATACATATATAATATATGCACCCCATACATACAATCCATATATAATCATATGCATAAACAGATATGCACGCAGGCACATACATACGCGCATATATACCCATACACATGTATATGCATACATAGACATGTCAGATCCAGGCATGCATATGCACACCCATACGCATAGTAGATATTACATATATATAAATATGCACTTACACATTCACATACATATATATACATTATGACATATCCACATAACATACGTATACATATATAAACAATAAACAACCATATATATACAGGCATACATATCCCCATATAAACACATACATACATAGGCGCATATGCACATACTTATATAATCAAACACAAATGTCAATTACTATTTAAAGACATGTATAAAATAAAGTGAGTGAATAAGTAGAGATATGAGACTAACGATATAAACATAGATGTAAACATATATATATAGGAAAATGGTGCAGATAGAAGGTTAGATATAACGAAACTAATAATAGTAATAATGATGATAATAATAATAATAGTAATAATAATAATAGTAATAATAATAATAATAATAAAAATAATAATTAAGATAAATAAAGTAATAATAAGAATAACAAGAGAATAATGCATGTGTTTGCTATAAAACGAAAAGATGTAATATACATATTGAAATCAATATAGAACAAGAACAGGTTAATACATACGTATATATATATATATAAATATATATATATATATATATATATATATATATATATATATATAGGTGATTGTGTTAATTATTTTTTGAAGCATTTGTAGAATTTAAGTTCGCCAAAATCTGTGTTAAGACCTGTCTTATTAGTGTTTATTCGGATGATCCATTGTATTTCTTTTTGTTTTCGTATTTTTGTTGATGGGAAATTTGAATCTATTAGGGGGCATCTAATATTGTCTATAGTGTGTCCAGGTAAATTGAAGTGGTTTGCTAGTGGGATGGGGAATTTTTGTCTGATTGTCGCTTTATGATTGTTTAGGCGGATTCGAAAACATGTCAAAGTTTCGACAGTATATCCTCCATTATTGCAAATGGAGCAATATATATAATATATGACATTAGAACTGTCACATGTTAAATGCGGCGGTTTTATGTGAGTGTTACTTTCAGGTATATTGAATAGTGGTGTGGTATTTAGGTGTATGCATATAAGGCATCGCGGTTTATTGCATCTATAATTGCCATTTTGTTGTGTGTCGTGTGTGTGTGTGTGTTTGCGGGTGTGTGTATGGCTGAGAGATTGGGTGGTTGTTTGATCGCATTAATTGGTGGAAGGTAAAATATAGACTTAATAGTGGAGTTCTTTTTTTTAGGTTGTTGTAAGTTTTCTTTAGGTGCGTTGTAATTTTATGCTTGTGTTGGCCGTGGTTGAAAACCATTGGGATGCGTTTGTTAATGTTTTTTTTTTGTTTGCGCTAGAGAAGACATGATCTGTCAATTTTATTAGTGTTTTATGACTTGTTTAATATACTTAATGGGATATTGATTATTGATGAATTTTTGCGTAAGCTTTGTGATGTGGTGTTTGTAGTTTAGGGGGTCCGAGTAGATGCGTTTTATTCGTATGCATGAACTGTAAATGATAGAGTTTTTAGGTTTAATGGATGGTTGCTATAGAAATTGAGGAATGTCTGATTGTCTGTGGGTTTAATATAGAGGGACGTAGATAGTCTATTGTTATGGGATATGATAGTGACATTTAAGAATGGGATGGAGTTGTATGAGTGTTCCATGGTAAATTTTATATTGTTATGTGAATTATTGATGTATTCGTGGAAATTGTTTAGGTTGGTTAGTCCATGTGGCCATATGAAAAAAATATTATCAATGTATCGGCAAAAATGGGACGGTTTGAGGGGGAAGTTTTTAAGAAGTTTGGTTTCTAGCATATGCATAAAAATGTTGGCATAACTAGGAGCTATTTTAGTGCCCATGGCGGTTCCTTTTATTTGAAGATAATTTTGATTGTGAAATTTAAAATTGTTATGTGTGAGGATGAAGTATATAAACTTACAGATGTCTTCTATTTTGTCGTTGGGGAAATTATTGTGAAGGAGGAATGTTTTACAGGCTTGTACTCCCTCGTCATGAGGGATGTTAGTGCATAGAGCTGATACGTCTAAGGTGACTAAAATACTTTCTTGTGAAAGATTGTCGATTTGTCCAATAGTGTTAAGAAAATGTGTGGTGTCCTTAATATAGCTAGGGATGTTGGGTAATAAAGGGGTTAACATTTTATCTATATATCCAGAGATAAATTCTGTTAGGGTGCCAACACCTGATATGGGTCTACCAGGGGGTGAGATGTTAAGGGATTTCGCCAGTTCATAAATATTGTCAGGATTGAGGGCCAAAGTTTGAGGTGTAGCGGTCGTAGTTTCTGTGTTTGTTATGAGTTTGTGAAGTTTATGTAATTTAGGAGTAGTGTAAAAGTTAGCTGCTTTAGGATTTGTGGGGATGAGGGAAGTAATGATCTTGGAAAAATAAGGATTTTTTATAAGATTTGTGAGTTCTAGTTTATAGCTGAATGTTGAGTGTTTTGTAGAAATGTGTGTCTTTGAATTGGGTTTCCGCTTCCTCAGTATATTTAACGGTGTCCATAATGGTTATGGCTCCTTCTTTGTCCGCTGATTTGATTGTGATATCATAGTTATTTTTTAGGGTGTGAATAGCTCGTCGTTCTCGAAGAGAAATGTTTTGGTTTTTGTTGAGATGTTCTTTATTGGGAAGAAATTCATCTAAATGTAGCCTTGCTGTTTTAGCATATTGATCTATGTCTAGGTTTCGTCCACTGGGTGGAGTCCACACATAATAGAGTCGTTAGGTTTTTCGAATTGCTTAGTATCTGGAAGCGGGTGGTTGGTGGGTGTGTTATATATAGTGGTACGCCACTTCTTTTTTATACTAATAAATGTTTAGCAGGAATATCGTGACACTATTTACAAATATTTAAGCTAATCTGGTTTATCAATTTTAAACGCTAAATAGTAAAGAAAAACTCTAATTCCCATTTATTTTTTTAATGTGAAATATTAACGATAAAAAATCATCTGGGATATCTAGGTAAAAGCTCACAAAATAGGTAAATGTCACACTTTTGGCAACAACTTCAGTTTCATAGAAGCTCACTACTTGACCCATGTTGTAGATACATTTTATATGACCTTTGACCTTTGACATTGAAAAAGGTAGAGTCACGGTCGAAATTCTGTAGAATTATAACTTCCGATATTTCTGAATCTGACATTTTTTGATAAATGCAAATTTTCTCCTGATTGAATAAATAGTGCTTGAATTATCAACATGTTTCCATGGCATAACTTCGATAATGGGAAGTTACGGTGGTTATGTGGTTAACGACACGCACTGGCAACTTGGGTGTGCAAAGTTCGAATCCTTTTCTTTTCACAGCAATACTTTCATTTAGGACACCTGTAAATACCCGATATGTTTCTAGAAAGAATTCTAACTAGAAAGATATCGAGGAAATCAGTGCCAACAAGAGAATCATCTGATTCATGCGAAATGAATGAATGACTTATTTCGTGAATACTTTATACGATGTGGAGAAGTAAGGCTCCGATAAGACTTTGGCTATTGTTTAATCAATGGATTTTTTTTTTTAATTATTCTATTTATTTATTAATTCATTCGTTTTTGATCAGAACTTTAATAACAAAGTGACTATACATTTAATCCCTACATACAATATATTGCAGCAATGTCAAGCCATGGATGCATTCTAAACATTAGCTTCTACATTAAGCAAACAAGCGGAAAATTCCATGTAATATTAAAGATTGGAATTAAAGATACGTGCCAAAATATGACGTCACGAGCAGGAAGTGTAAAGTAACATGTAGCGAAAAAGATAGCAAAACTCTTTGGTTGATAAAATGTTTGCACTCAGACGTCTTTTTCGGATCTCAATCTCCTCCCTCTACTTTGAAGAGCGGTGAAAGCAAGTTTACGTAAGAATAAAGAACATGACACTATAGAGCAAAAATTTTGTTAGCGTAGCTTTTTTTCTCACTATTATTCTATTAGAGAAACAAAGAATACGACTATAAGTTATCTGTTAACAACCACGGAAAAGAAGAGAAAGAAGAAACAATGAGAGGAACGTCACTGCCTATTGCGCAGACTACCTACGGCATGTCAAAATAACTTCAAATATTTCTGTTAACGAGACAACGACGGGAAATTCGACGGGTTCAAAAGAATTACAATGTGAGCTGATGATTGCCGATCTTTTTCTTTTATAAAATAATGATTCTGCGAGAAAACAAAACAAAAATAGAACATGAATAACGTTACAGAATGAAAAAAAAGTTACAGAAAAAAAACTATGATGACAACTCTGATTTTTTAGAACATAGAACTCAGCTCAATAAAACCCTGGCCCCAACCCTGATTCAGCTCAATAAAATTACCATTCAAGATAAACACCAAGCTCAACGACATCTTCATTAATTGCAACCGCGTCGAATAAAACATTTATTTCTTGGTTTAGTTTCCCGTCCGAAGCAAATGTAAAACAGCCCCTCAAACCGTAATCAGGGTGTGGTTGAGTTACTCGTAGTCAAAGCGATATAATGTTACAGATATGAGTATTGGGTATGGAATTTTGTCGTTTGCATCGTTCAAGCTTGTTTAAAAATGGGTGAAAAGACAGAATAACCGAAAGAAAAAAAGAAGAAAATATAAGGACATGACGCAACTTCGGCAAGAAAGAAAGAAAATAAGAAGAAAAAAAAGGAAAAAGGAAAAGAAAGTAAAAAGAAAAACATACAAAAGAAAAAGAAAAGAATGTGATTTAATTCTGAGATAACAAATCATCATCATCATCATCATCATCATCATCATCATCATCATCATCATCACGGAGTGAAATAAAAAACAGAAAAATTACTTTAAAAATATATGTGTAAACGATGTTGGCTTTAATAACCGTTGCAATTTTAATAATTATTTACAATTGATGAGCGTCATTTGATTATGGGGAAGATGTGTATATAAATAGAATTGGTGAAACGTCAATGTTTTGTGTTGCTGCAGTCTATACAATAAACTAAAAAAAAAAAATGGCGAAGACGAGTAAAATTAAAACAGTTTTGCACCATTTTTATGCCGACTTACGAAGATTAAAATCCAAATATATATGATTATAAAACCTTATATCTAAAAATTCTTATTTTATTTTTAATCAAAATCCATTACTGAATTGTCATTCTAGAAATTTTAAAATGTTAGAAATTGAAACTAGGGAACCATGTTTATGGATCAAAATTAATGAACATCTGAAATATTTGGATATTTGATGGGAGGTTGTGTCTATATTATACCTCCTAAAACTTTTTAAAATATTTAAAAAAAAAACCCTGAAATTTAGGGAATACTAATTGATGTCTAATATCTATTCACAAAAATATGAGGTCTCTTAATTTTCACCAGGAGCTTCCATCCTCTATTTTCCCTCTTTGCATTAAATCAAGTTAAACTAAATATAGCCCACATTGTATGCATAACAAGTGTGTTACAAAATTTATAATGATAGATTAATTAGTTTAGTAGTGAATATTGTATATAGACATATAGAAACATATATCTTTAATTATATATATAGACTAAGTTAATAACTGAGGTTGTTAAAATAATATATTTATATACGTAGTTTTTGTTGTTGATTTTTTAAAAGATATTAAGGTTAACGTCTCCACCTCGGAGATCCGGTGTTTTTCTTAGAAAGTCGCCCATTTTATATTTAGACGTATTATTTATTTATTCATTTATTATTTTTTAAAAACAGTAATCTACGGACACGCGTGTTTCAGAGTCCTACTCCTCTTCAGCATAGCTTGACTGTTGTAAGGATTCGAAACCCGGACCTTATATATTTCGGTCCAGCGCCCTAACCCATGACGCAATGAGGCCATAGATAATTTACTGTTTAGTTTTAATCGTTTATCTGTTTACGTAGTTTTTGTTGTTGATTTTTTAAACGATATTAAGGTTAACGTCTCCGCCTCGGAGTTCCGATGTTTTTCTTAGAAAGTCGCCCATTATTTATTTGGACGTATTTTTTTAATTTATTTACTATTTTTTAAAAAACAATAATCTACGGACACGCGTGTTTCGGAGTCCTACCCCTCTTCAGCATAGTTTGACTATTGTTAGGATTCGTAATTTTCTCTGATTTAAATGTTAGGGTTTGTATTACTATACATATAGATACGATAAAAAGTGTATTACTATACATATAGATACGATAAAAATTGTCAAATAACAAATATATAACAAATAAATGTTATCAAAGACAAGATAAGTTACTTTTCTACCTAACTAGATAATTTTTTAGTGTTTTTATTTAATGTAACATGTTTATTCAGCTCGAAAACATACAGTGTTTACCGATGTATTGGAAAATTTAAAATGGCACCGGACTCTCTGTTTAACACGGTAAATTGGGAAAACTAGTTAAACAAGGCCGACAGCCATTAGTCGCGTGCTCTCGTGTAATGAATGAATGCGTGAATGTAGGATTGACATGAAATTCTTAAAGATAAACTAAAATGACCATAAAAATGGGCTGAAATGACTTAAATAAATAAAAAGTAAATGACTTCGAATGACTTTAATGAACTTAAGGATGAATTGAATGACCTTAAGAATGACTTAAATGATAACTGGAATCCTTCAAAAACAACTTCAATGATCTGGAGAATGACTTGAATGGCTTTGAGACTGACTGGTTGTAAAGTGGGTGATCATTTTACATTAAATTAATACAGAAACGTGATCCCCACTTTATATCACAAAGTTACAAACATAAGTACAGCATGTAGTAAGACAGATACTACACTTTGATCTTGACCAAAAGGTCAAGAAAAGGGTATTTATTTGTCCCCCCCCCACCGAGCAAATTAGGCACAAGGCCGATTTTTAATGTGAGGAGTGAAGGGGAAATGGGGACCAACTACCCGGGGAGTAAGGAAGCTGGATAGTGACAATTGGTATGAAGGGTTGGTATTTATTTGCTCCCCCACCGAGCAAATTAGGCACAAGGCCGATTTTTAATGTGAGGAGTAAAGGGGAAATGGGGACCAGCTCCCCGGGGAGTAGGGGAGCTGGATAATGATAATTGATATGAAGGGTTTCCCCTACATTGACCAAGGTCTTATATGTGGGGTTGACCCCACATATGGTCTTTGCTAGCAGTATCTGCCGGAACAGATACTACTCTTTGAGCCAAGAAAAGCATAAAAAGCTAAGACCAGCATCTGTTAACAACAGACCTTTGATCTTAACCAAAAAGGCCAAGCACAAAAGTGTTACGGAGAGAGCGACCGACCGACCGACCGACCGACGGAGTGACTTATAAAGTCGCTTGCACGCGACAAAAAATAAAATAAAAAATTATAAAAAATACTGTTAAAAACCAGAGAAATTAATAATGTAACATTTGGGTTTGTATTACAATACACATACTTTTTATTTTGCCCTGCATTGCACATTGAGATAAATTTGCAAATAACATTTGCTGTCATTTTTAAGTGAGTGCTCATATCTATCTGAACATGACATGTTGAAAGTCCGTCAAATTATTGATATATATATGAAGATGACATAGGTGATGATTCTGTAACTGTGGTTACCAACTTTACGTATCACTATGGAGAGCGGTGACACTCGAAATATTTTAGGAGCATCTACTGCCAAATGACTCCATGTAATCATCAAAGAGAACTCCTAATCTGCTGATGGCTCGGAACAAAGTGTAGTATCTGTTCTGATGCTACACTTAATCTTTTCTGTCTTCGGTCAGTGAAGAAGATATCCTTATTTGGCGCCTTTTTAAAAAATTTTTGTTCCAATCCAGAATGGCTCTTTTGAGAGAGCTATATTTTTTTATATTGTCCACATTAAAAACTGAGCACATGTCCAACTCTGTCCTCATATTGTCTATTTTCACCTCCGTCGGTGAAGGATGTTCTTTTAAACTAAGCAATTTTATACTGTTTCAGTCTTGGGCATTCGTGGAGGTCAACTCGGAAAGGTACTACTTATCTGCAAATACTTTATCTGAAGTAAACGTTTTCTCTCAAAACCAATACGAATATGGAAATAAAAGTGTGCTTATTTTATAGTGTAAAAACGTTTACATTCAATGGAAGTAATCAAATATTGTTTGACTAATTTCATTTTTCAAAATCATTTTACCCATACAGACTTATTATTGTAAATTAAATCAAGTAATTATAATAACAATACGATTATAGTTTTCTCAGAAGTATTAGATTTGTAGACAATTAAATTCGTGCTTTAATCATAGCCAGTCATCTTATTTATTCATAATAAAAATGACTTATTAAATACTAGCGGTCGGGGGTAGCCTGAACTTGCTGGGTCGTAATATACGCTTAATTATGATATTTTAATTTATGCAGATTTCGTATTCATTAGTACAGAGCCAATTCTCTATTGAATATTATATTGTACCTATATATAGCAGTGATTTCAAAAGTTTTAAAAAATGACTTGACTGCCATCAGCTAGAATCGAAACCAATCGTTCCAACCGCGTCTAACTATCGAGAAATAAGTAAGAAATATTTAATATTAAACGACTTGAAAAAATTAATAAAATTTGGGCATGCGCAGAAAGAAATAAAAATATGTCAGCAAGTTGAAATGAACAATTTATATTTCAGCTTGCCGAAATATGTCTGTACACGTTATTCATCCACCCAAACAAAAATTTTACTCGTTATAGACCACCTTGTTATATGATTATTATTTCCTGTTAGTTCCCGTAGTAACGTGACCAGTAGTTTAACAGTTTATCGGTTAAATATTTACATATAGACATATAGACACATACACGCACATCTACTGTTTTATTTATATAGATAGATTTACGGGGGCCTGTGGAAATTCCACGAAATTAGGAATATATTTAATCAAGAAATTTTTTGATAAAGCTGATACTTTTCGGTAAAAGATTTACTTTCCGGTAAAAGATTATTTTTTGACAGAACAACTAATAACACGCAGAAAAATGACTTTATTAACATTTCCATAAAAGTAGTATCCATTGTATTTTAAGTATAGAACTGACCCAAATGAGATAAATTAATAAATACAAATAAATACTCAGAAGGAATATTGTGCTACATAGCTCAATGCAAATAACAAAATCACATTGTAAGATACCATCTTTAATTTACTCTTTCAGTCCATATTCTTTTGGCAGACAGTGTTCTTCCTTTTTTGCCTTTTGAATATTCCCTTTTTACGTAACGTTTCGCCAACGTCTTCTTCAGTGAAGAACTGCTGCATGTCGAAATTAAATTCCTTTCTCACACCAATACAACAATGATAATATATCATTATAATAATACTAGACTACCCGTGACCCGTTGGGTCAGTATGTTATATTAGTTCTGGAATTCAGGCATGAGCGTGACACTTGTGACGCAAAGAAAATAGTTTGTTTTTTTTACATAACAGAAAGATTTCTATGAAAGTATATTAAAATGAAAAAAGAATATAGATATATTTCTATGAGTCGTTCTGTTTATTATAATTGGTTATTTTTGAAAAAATTTTTTTACAGTTACTGAATTATAAGTGGTTCGCCATACTTATAGGTAAATGTGCACTGAACAGATACCATAATACTTATTATAGTTAAATTCAAATTTTGATATATCTGCTTTTTATTTTTATTTTTTACATCGTTCATTTCTGTATTACATTTAAGTTATTTTAAACCTCACTGTTCTCATGTTAAATAATAATTTCGAAATAATAACGTTAATATTTCAGCGTTCCAATTCTTTTGTTTTTTGTTTTTTTCGCGTTTAATTTATCCAAATAAACAATTGTTAATACTGTCTGTTTTTTCTTTTCTTTTTTTTTTACATCGTTCATTTCTGTGTTATGTTTAAGGAATTTTAACCCCCACTTTTCCCATGTTAAATAATAATTTCGAAATAATAACGTTAATATTTCAGTGCGCAGGTCATGCGCGCATGCGCAACCGGATGTCGTAAACCGGAAAGTGAGTTACATACATCGTTACAAGATCATTTGAGTTTTATAATTATATAGATTTGAAAACGAGGCTACATCATATTCTTGTTGAGGGTTGCCATATTGGCCTTTTTAAAGGTAAATTTCACTAATTTAGCCTTTTTAAAGCAGGCTGGCATTCAAAAATTATATTAGACTTTTTTCCAAGCATAACGTACGGACTAAATAGGGCAGGAGCAAGCAGATTATTATATAGACTAACAATAAAAAGTAAAACAATGGAAGCAATAATTTTTCTATTACTTTTAGACAAACAATACAATTGCACATATTCAATTATTATTATATTAATGTAAACTCTCTGTCGCAAAACTAATAAGAAGAAAAAAATGAGGCTTCGCCAGTGTTCACACTAATATTGATACGAAATGACATCTTAATTAATGACGTAAAAATAAATAAGAAGAAAACGTCTCAAGCTGGAAAGTTAAAAAGTATCACTCTTTATTTATAACGAAGAAAAGAACGAAAACATAATTAACGTTAATTATAATGAACATAACAAAACGTTATTTATAATGAAGACAAGAAAGAAAACATCTTAATTTCACGCAATGGGGATTGTCTCACTTGCTATTTGTTTTCTTTCTTTCTCTAAGCACTTGAAATAGTTTCGTCCGGCATGATTTTTACACATACACAAACACGTATATAAGTTATGAAAACATATATGACAATTAAACCACACAGAATTTCCCGCATTTCACACACACACACACACACACACACACACACACACACACACACACACACATATATATACATTCACCTTTAATTCAATTCCGAGCCCTAAGCATACAATTTATATTTATATCTTGTAGAGAAATAAATTGACGCGATAAAACAAAAATAAATTCGTACGAATCATGGTAAGATTTTTTTTTATCAGTTTGAATCTTTTGTTGTCATTGATTTTTCAATTCTTTTTTGAAAATCGGGTACTTACAGGAAAGTCATCTGAAGGTTGGCAACATCTATAAAAGAGAATTCGAAGTTAACACTGCCATTCGCCAGTATCTACCCCACTCCTACATTTCTACTCGATAGAATAAAAGTAGTTTCAAGATTAGTATGTGAATTTTAGTTTAAGTGAAGTGAAAACAAAATTTAAACGAAATTAAAAAATTATTCTTTAGCGCAAATATTAAAATTGCTAGTGTGTGTATAGTTTTCTCATGTGTGTGTGTGTATGTATGTGTGTGTGTGTGTGCGTGCGTGTAAGAGAGCGGGGGAGAAGGAATTATTTTCTTGGTGATCAATGTGGGAAGACGACGAAACCCCTTCCCCCAAATCATACGTTTAGTAAGATGAGCATCATTCATTCATTTCGTATGAATCAGATGATTATTGTTGGCGCTCGTTTCTCGATATCTTTCCAGTTAGAATTCTTTCAAGAAAGACATCGGATACTTACGAGGGGGGGGCACGCGAAGGTTGCCAACATCCCTAAGTGAACTTGGCACACCCAGGTTGTCAACTCGTGTCATTATTCATTTAGCCCCCCCCCCCGGGAAGGCGACGAAACCTCTTCGTAAAAAAAAAAAAAAAAAAAAAAAAAACAGCCATGCGGATGCCTTTAGAAAGTACTTCACTATAACCTCTAATCTATACCTGTGTTGACACAACGAAACGACAGCTTTCTGGGCATAAGTTCTGTTCTCAATCATGTGGCGAAGCTCTCCGGAGAGGTTATGCAATTCCTTTTTCGTTCATTCTATATTTATATACGCATTTATTGGGGTAGAGTGGAGGAAGGGATATAAAAGAAAGTCTTACCCATTGAATATTTAAACTGATGTTTCAATCTTAATCCTTTTTTTCTCTCTGTTTTCAAGTTCGTTTATTGATACGTTATATAGCATTCACTTGATTAATCGTAAAATGCCTCCGATAGAGAACGTTCGATATTGGTATCAGGTGAAAGTGTTCTTATCTATCATTGAAGCAGGTGATTTCGTCTATACAATCTCGCATTGATAACAGGCCAGTTATAGACGATTACTGAAAACAAATCTAAAATAAAAAGCAAAAAAAAAAAATGTATAACGGTGCTCATTAGAGCGCATACTCCCATCAACGTTGTAAAAATAATTACATATATAAAAAATAAGATAAATATTTATTGTAATAATATTTTATAATTTATTAATTAAAACTTAGGAAAGACACCTAAAATTATTGGAACGCTGATGTCAATGTAGAACTACAAAAGTGTTTGGATCATTCTACCGTTCCAGAAAGTGCCTAACTCTTAATACGAGCTTCTACCTGTATAAAAGTTAGGCACGTCCTAAGATACATTACAGCTACCGCGTCTGCTCTGGTGAGGGGGCACTTGGAGAACTAGGAAAATTGAAATAGTTATATTTTTGTTCTATTTTGGTTTTATTTTTACTTTACGACTTTAAAATCTCCATTTAATTTATGACCTTAAAATTGTCGTTTACCTTACAGAGGTTTATTTTTCAAGTTTGACCCATTTTTGACCCCTTAAAAACTATTTTAACCAGTTAAAGACCAATAAAACAAACGGTCCATAAAAATCCAATCAATTGAGGCGCTTAACGCCGTTCTGCGACTTTTAGTTTCGGAAGAGAGAGTTTGAAAATATGGAGACGGACACGCGTATACGGCAGGAAATAAAGGAGGTCATCTTCAGACAGAGGTTCAAAACGCTTGAGAAATAATATTTTTATAAGTTTGGTCCAACTAGATACAGATAAAAATGTCAGGATGATAATGCTTCAATTTATTTTAAAATCCCTATTTACTTTACGATCTTAAAATTCTTTTCTTTTTTTTACATAGGCATCACCACTTATCAAGGCCCAGAGGCGACTCGAGGATAAGGGTTAAAGAGTGTACAGTATTGACATTGGATAATATAGTAATAAGCTAGTTCGTAATGTAAATTCGGTAAATTTGTTAACTTAAGTGGAACGGCTCATCAAGAACTTGTTTACATTGGACTTGAAGACAACCTTATTTCTATTACAACCATAAAATGCCCATTTGCTTTACGACCTTAAAATATCCATTTATATGATGAACCTAAGATACACGTTAACGCTATTGTCGAACACCGTGAGTCATCAAAACACAACACATCTTTTAATTATCTTTAAAAAAAAAGACATATCAGATCTCATCTTTAAATGGTAGCATATTTTTCTACATTTTCATTTCAGAAGTTTTCAATTACTATAAAAACGTTCAACGTTACTCGAGGTCGAAGTTGGAGTATAGTATTTTAAACATAATAATAGTAATAGTTGATTTTTACAGACAACATTGCGAGGTAACTATATCTGAAAAAAATCTGTATGTGTCTGCAAGTATGCCTTACTGATAGATCATCTAAAGAGAGATGTATATGAAACAAACATATTTGAAACTGGGATACGAATGTTAAATATTCAGTTTGTTGTTAAACAAGAAACGAACACGACAATGATTTTATTTAAAGTTGCGGATTTTTGTTTGAATCTCACTTCGTCATGCAGCTCACAAAGATCGTGCTTCAGGATTGTTTAGTTTACATGAAGTCATCCACGTTAGTCACAGCTGTTCGTTAACCGGCATGACTGCAGGTTTTTACTTCTGGCACCAAGAAAAGCAAAATTTAGCAGTTGCTTGCAACAGATTGCATAACACACAAAAGAATGTCGCAGAAGCAGCGTTGTCACGTGGTCACTTTTACTCTGTTGACTTCCGGACACGTCTTTGGTTGCTACATAAAGCAGACGACTATGGATTCTGATATCGACTCTTCATGGATTTACTTGGTATTAAACCTATCCACCATGCATGGCCAGTTAGGACTGAAGTTTCAGACGGCATAGTTCTGGCATTACTACAATGCCACTGTTCCATCTAGAAGAGTTGAACTTGGGGGGGGGTATTTGTCTCCATCCCGCAGCGGGATGATGTAGAAAAATAACAGAATAGTAGGATTGAAAAGCCAGCGAGGAAGAGCACCATGTCTTGCAAAATATGTCTGGGTAGTTCCGTCAGCATTCCCCGGTAGAGGGCGGTTCAGGTGATTACCGATAAACTAACCCTTTTTCAAAGTGAGAAGACAAAGTCTGGGAGGGTGGACTTCCTAGAATTGCACAGGACCAAAGCCAGCCATACCCTCACCCAACAGGGAAAACGTTATTTCAATAATGGCCTAAATTCTGGTGGCTTTGAGGCCGAGTTGGGCTTAAGGGGGAACAGACGGAAGGGAAGATATCTCCCAACAAACGAACATACCCAAAACTGTCTAGGAAAACTTGTGAGCATACCACAAGAATGTCCGTGGACTCACAATTATAGAAAGTAACTGCTATGAAGGCCCAGCTTTTGATATTTTTACTATTGATATTCAACACCGTAGTATATAAATGTATGTTTTTTCTCGCTTTACAACCGACACCCTTAAATTCCAGTATGTAAAGCCTAAACAAAAGCATAGTCCGGTTTCATTTAACCAGTAGAAATTGTAAGCTAAGATTTCGCTTTTAAAGTAGGCAATATATCATCGACAATGCATTTTATTTTGTAAACGACTAAACCAAACAAGGGAATTCTATACATTACATCATGTCTGTTATCTTTCATTTTCCTCCAGCAACCATTATTCAACTCCCACCCCATTTCAAGCCTGTAAATGTATACGAGACCGACGCCCTCGGTTGCTCATGTATTTCAAACGGAAGACAGCGTTTTTACACGCATATATCTACCAGTCTTGGGCGTTGATTATTTAACTTTGTAAAAGCCAATGAATAATAATGAAAGTATTTAAATATTCTTTGCATATGTGAGGTCATAGTGCTTTTCTAGTTGCCACTTTCTCCGGTAATAGTACAGGAGGCCGAACTATTTATTTGCTTCCTCTTCAGATTAGTTGTGGCTTAGATGGAAGAGTTTTTGTGAAACGAACTGACATACACAGGCGTTCATTCCATGCCATTAACCATTTAGCCACCGGTATCTCCAGTAGCTCCAGCAGCACTTTCAAGTGCCACATATCGCATGGATGTGCATCATTTGAGATATTTCCAGCATGGGTGACCGGGTCCGTCACTGCCATATTAACTCGACTTGTTCGATTATTTTATCTTTGAATTTATTACCGTCAGTTTAAAAAAAATATCCTGTTTTGAATTCTCCTGACCTTAAATGCACCAAGCATTGATGTTATGTCTATTTTCCCTTTTCAAAACTCAGTCATGTTCTGCAAAGCCAAAAAGCAATAATTTCCTCTACAAAACTACCAAACATCATGAATAAATATTTTAAAATATAAAGAATTTGAAGCATGAATCTTTTACCAAAATGGCAGGATTCAGCACTAAATAACAAAGATTTATATGCGGTAAAACAAAACAACCAAACCCAAGTCCATGAATAAATACTTAATATACTTAATTAGAGGTGGAAAGAACTTGAAGCATAGAACTTTTTACCAAAATGACTGGATTTGGCATTAAATAACATGAAAAATGTTGATATGCCGTCAAATAAAATAAGCAGTCTAAATCATCTTTCGTCCTTTCTGTTTATTATTTAAATTGCTCAGGACAAATCGCTTGATGTATCAAGCGAGTTGTCCTGAGCAATTTAAATAAAAATCTTTTTAGAATTATATATTTATTGACTCTCCAAAATGCACCGATTAGATATGATATTATGATGAGCAAATCTGAGCCGACTTAACTCCGAAACTTGCAGCTGGAGGAGGCGAGCTGGTTACAAGGTAACATGTTTCTAACGTTACGAAGTAACGTTACAATCATGTGCAGGTGGGTCTGCAACAAAACGTTATAATAGCTTTCTATAGCACTAGCATGGGTGTCAGGCGTTGTCCGGGTGTTTTGAGGTGTATACTGAGCAAAAAAAATAAAAAAATAAAAAAAATTCGAGTCTGTAGACTAAAAATTGAAAGAGTTATTGCGTAGGAAAATATACACAGACACACAGATAGACAGACACACAGACGCGTTCACTTTTATAGATATACTAGAATGGGTGCTCGGCGTTGTCCGGGTGTTTGGAGGTGTGTGCTGAGCAAAAAAAAACAAAACAAAAAAAAAACGGTAATGAGTAATTTGGTAAAGACCGCAGAGGTCAATTTTTTTTTTAACTTTTACCCCTATTATGACCCCTTAAAATTTATTGTTTTGGGCTCAAATCGAGTCATTAATTTAGATCCATGTCCAAGGAACCTATATCTAAAATTTCAAGTGTTTAGACCCGAAACTGTCGGAGGAGTTTGGTAGAGTTCTCAAAGGTCAAATCGTTGAACTTTGACCCCTTAATAACCATATTTCTGACCGAAAACCGATCACATAGATTTCCCCAAATCTCAGTACCCTGTTTATCAAATTTCGATTCTGTAGACTAAACATTGTGTCTGTGTAAAATTTCGATTCTGTAGACTAAAAATTGTGTCTATGTGTCTGTCTGTCTGTCTGTACACAAACAGACAGACAGACACACAGACACGTTCACTTTTATAGAAATACGAGCATGGGTCAATTTTATTTTACTTTGACCCCTATTGTGACCCCTAAACATTTATTGTTTTGGGCTCACATCAAGTTATTAAGTTAGATACATGTCCAAGGAACCTATATCTAAAATTTCAAGTGTTTAAACCCAAAATTGTCGGAGGAGTTTTGTAGAGTTCTCAAAGGTCAAATCGGTGAACTTTGACCCCTTAACAGCCAAATTTTTGGCCGAAAATGGATCACATCGATTTTCCCAAATCTCAGTACCCTGCATATCAAATTTCGAGTCTGTAGACTGAAAATTGTTAAAGTTATTGCGTAGTGAAATGTACACAGACACGCAGTCAGACAGACACACAGACACGTTCACTTTTATGGATATATATATAGATAGATAGATAGATAGATAGATAGATAGATTGTATGTAATTATTCAAGGTGAAATCGCTGAAGTTTTAGTAATCTATTCCGACGAACGGAGACTGTACGCTAATTTAAACCAACTGGATTTTCGTCATTTTCCGTTAATCATCATAAGATTTTCGTTGATCCCGACTGCGGGTCACATGCACAATGGAATCGAAGGATCGAACCTTGACACGAAGATTCGTATATTGAAAAATAATAATAATAATTGGATAACTTGAATGCTTACAAGAGGTTATCCTCGAGATTCCGAGGTATCTCTGTCCGGGGGTTTGGTATGAAGATACTTTCCTCACAAGTATACCCAGACCACGTATTCAAAATAACATACTATTCCTTGCACAAAATAAGATCCCTTCAGTGCGGCTGCGCCAAATTGGCTTATACGAGGAATAGAGCACTTTCTCTTAGCGATGTTGCATAAAATAACAACTATGTCGGCTGCTCATCTAGACTAGATGAGTTTGTATCGTGGAATCTGATAAAATCATAAAACCACAAGAAAGATATATTATAATAACATAATAAACTAGGCAATTACTTACTCAACATTTGAGAAGTAAAGAAGAATTTCACGGAACATTCCAATATCTGTGTATTCCGTATAGAGATTAAATGTTAGTCCCAAGAAAGAGGTTCTTTGATTTCTAAGAACTTCAGTTGAAGTAAAAATGAAACAAAAAATTCAAAAAAGAAAATCTAAGACGGTAAAGGTGTAGATACTTTCAGAACAAACCAAAGCGGCACCGAAAATATAAAATTCAACCAGATACTTGAAATATTTGCTTATCTTTTCTGATAAAATGAATTTAATTCGTTAACGTTTTGAGGAGAATAGTTAGCACGTGTCTATATGAAACTATTTTGATGTAAAAGCATTTATGTTTCGTAGTTTTTATTTAGGTGAAGGTATATATTTTGCAATATTTGTGTTATTTGTGTTATTATGGTTCATGACAACTACTATTCTTATCTGGGGTTTTTGTATTTACAACTTTCGATGGATTAATAAATATTGTAATTTATTCAATTTTTATTTTCATTATATATTTTTGTTTGCTCTATCTAGTATATTGAGCTTTTTATTTTCTCTATAGGTTCTAATATATATATATATATATATATATATATATATATATATATATATATATATATATATATATTACAATAGAAAAATACGAGCACGAAAAGTAATATGGTTAAGCTTAAACATGAAAAGTGAAGGACTAATTGCTAAAACAGGAAAAGAAAAGGACAAGATACTCTAGTAAAAAATATAATAAATTTATAACTTAAACTATTGCAGCATTAAGAATTGATTATATAATGTTATAAATTGAATTTAAAAAAATATTCTTAATGCTGCAATACTTTAAGTTATAAATTTATTATGTTTTACTAGAATATCCTATCCTTTTTTTTTTCCAGTTTTAACTTTTACTTTTACTTTTCCATGTTTAAGCTTAACCATATAACTTTTCATGCTCGCATTTTTTCTATTGTGATCCATGATTTTTCCAGGCTTCTAATAAATTCACTTGTTCTTTGTTTAATTTCAGTCTTACTTTTTTCCTCCATAAACACATATGTAATAACAATGTACATCACTCGGCTGGTTTCAATAAAATCCCCTCCAATTATCTCCTATTCATTCTTTCATTCTCTCTGTTTTCCCTGGTTACTTCTCTTTTCGCGACAGCAGTGAATTAGTAGCAACATATAGTAGTATATAGCAATATATATATATATATATATATATATATATATATATATATATATATATATATATAATTTTAATAATTATGAATTATTTTTAAACCTACAGATTCACGTGTTTCGAACTTACGTTGTCCTCACTGTAGGAAATTATAATTACTGTTAGTCGGCGGTGGGGTGGGGTTGAACCCAGTCATAAATTCATCCTTAATTTCGTTAGCTTGTATTCAACATACATGCTACCTGTAATTAGCAAAAGTAAGGACAATTAAATTTTATTAATACTGATTAGGCAGGTATAAACAGTAAACATCAAATAGTATTAAACGACTCACATCGGAATATTACGCCGCGCTAAGGTTGGCCGCTTATTCTTAATTCCTTAAAGAGGGCTCCATTTTCTTCTGAAAAGAGCCTTTTAAAGATAATATTTTTCAATAAAATGATTATTTTTAAACCTATTAACACGTGTAAATAGGTATAAATACGTGTATCGCACTTCTATTATCAACACTGTTAGAATATGATAATTATTAAATACAAGGTGTATCGACATTTATCTATATACACTGATCGACTAATCTTGGAACCTGTTGGTAGTTTTCTCTTTTTGAGACGTTGTTTGTGCCAGGCGGATAGATCGCAATCTCCTCGATCATTAGACATAAATGACAACATAATCACACGTCCTCAAAATATAATTAGATGAAGAAATATATGCAAGGTTTTCTGGGTTTACCAATAAATGAGATGTATCTTGCAATAAAATCATTTAAATGACACCAAGTAAAACATATTTGCTTTATTTTTCAATACAGTCTCAATACTACTATTGTATTGTGACTTCCCGATGCGTCTTTAGCTCATTCTACACCCGTGTCGTCGCCAGGACCCCAAATTTTTGGTTATCTATTGATAAAGGCAAAATCGGGCTCCGATGTTTATAAAAAAAAGGCTTATTGTAAAGAGATGAACAGTGAAAGGGACAACATGTACTTTTGTTCCTGTGTAAGAGAAAAAGACAAGCAGATGGATAGACGAATAGCTCGTTCCGCTATACGTAGTTACATTGCACAGTCATTGGACTGCATCTCAGACACATCTTTAGTGTGTGAAGTCTCGCCGGCCAAGAGACAGAAAAATCTCTGTCTGAAAGCCACATGTTTTCATTAACTTCGTCTGAGGTCACCCTGACCTATAAAAATGTAACTCAAACTATTCTATTCAAGAACGTTACTACTACTACTACTACTACTACTACTACTACTGCTTCTGCTGCTACTACTACTACTACTACATACGTTTCAGAAAATCTTCACCTTCAGAAATATGCTCTCGTGACGTATTGTCACTTATAGTAAGGAACTACTGTGATAAAGGCCAGACATAGGAGGCAACATGGATGTTAAATTGAGCAGCCAGATGTTTGTTTGCGTTACATTTAAATTTCAGGATGTTTGATATGGTCGGGGAAAGAGAGCGCAGGAATAAAATTCCAAAGACAAGTGGACCGAGAACAGAAGCTATTTAGCGTAGAAAATAATCAGGAATTTGGTGATCTCTGCAGTGAATGTGTGAGATGTTTCTGGAAGTCAGTAGATTCGAGGCTATTTTCGTTGAGAAGGTAAAGATGCGATAAGTACGTCTCAGCACATTTCGTGGAAGTACTTAAAAAGCAAGTTCAAGGATACAACACTGCGGAGATGCGACAGGGACTAAAGCTTACTCTATATTTGGGGGTTGTGATCGCTTCAATTGTATCAATGGTCCGTCCAGTTTACTGAATTAGTCTTTTCTTTGTCCTGACCTGTCTCCTCCCTTCCTCTGCAAGATTATTTGGAAAAAGGTCCTGGAGTTTTAGGTTCCCCTTCTTCACTGTAGTTAGCAGATATTCATAGTGTCTAAAATATTGCTTTTCCGTGTTTCCTTTGATAACTTAACCTAAAGCCTAAACATTAACATGGCAGTGACGGAGACACCCAGCCAGAGGAGGGTATTTAGTTTTCTTCCATTGCAAGAAAAGTGACATCAAGGTTGGAAAGTGGGATTGAGAAGTCAGCGTCTACGAGGAGGGGCACTTTGACATGCAAAAAGTGCAATTAGCTATAAACCAACCCTTTCTTTCTCTGCTTGGGAACTTGAACCTCCTAAAACAGAACCGGATTCTCAGAATCGTCACCACAAATATTAAACGCGATTCTGATAACCTTCTCTTCATAGGTGACGGACAACGCCGGAGAAATAGCGGATGTTTTGCATGCACGCAATTACGGATCCGGGCAAAACCAGATGTTAAATCCGATTACTGAGTGATGTCAACCCTACATTCCGAGCAAAGAGTCAGTCACAAAACAATGGGAGAATATATTTTGACTCGATTACAATTGCTAAAAGTGCAGAGCATTAAAGCAATCAAAATTTCAAACCGAATGTTTAAATAAGCGAAAAATCAGATTCCGATCAAGTAATGTGGGTGATGTCAATATAAGACATAAACAAAGTCAGTCAGTCAGACAAAGGAGATAAAAAGCCAGCGGTTACACTACTACCGTCGCCACACCGATTAACCATACTAACCCTAACCCTAACGACAATCCAAACTTTCTCTCCTGTCACTGTCATGTAAAAAAAACTTGATGTTTGTTTGATTACAAAAACCACAACTATCAGTGTGTATGTACTATTGGCACGCATTTTGTTAAAAGGGACAACCCATAAATCAAATAGACGAAAATATTAGATTATTAATGATTAACCTGCATCTGGTTTGACTTGCAAACAAGATTTATAGAAGGGTAGAAAAGTAAGAACACGCATTTATCAATAAATTGACAGTAAGCATCTGGCTTTGATAAGTGATGATCTTTTTAGTAGAACAAAAAGAACAAAAACAAAACAAAATGGCTTAGTGAAAAAAAAACTCCTATTTATTTTTAAGATATTATTTTTATTTATTCAAATATACCACAATGCACCAAGGATTCGAGTAAGAATACTTCACAAAAATTCCTGCGCCATCTTTGTATTTCATTTTTATTCATATAAATCACAATAACAAAAGTGTAGGTCATGACAGGTTTTCCAAGCATATGAATGTATGATTTCCAATCTTGTTTTAAAACACACACACACACAGAGTTTAAAAAAAAGGAAAAAAAAAAGAAAAAAAAAGGCTCCCACAGCATCATCTCGAAATACAGTGTGTTCAAGAATAATAGATCGATCTTTTGAATAACTTGTTCAATTTACTGGTTTGACTTGCAAACAAGATTTATAGAAGGGTAGAAAAGTAAGAACACGCGTTTATTAATATATTGACAGTAAATGAACAAATAAAATTAACTTTTAATAAAACTAAAAGCTGCAATATTTAAAGCAAAAACCTGAAATAATTGAAAAAAAAAACTAGTTGAAATAGAATGTGCTTAAATACCGGGAGTAAATGTTGCAGTTCGTTT
Organism: Euprymna scolopes; assembly: GCF_053919585.1. NCBI lineage: Eukaryota > Metazoa > Mollusca > Cephalopoda > Sepiida > Sepiolidae > Euprymna > Euprymna scolopes. The sequence continues at coordinate 55,656,375 of NC_136493.1, read as the reverse complement.
CTTCATCATTTGAATAGTGTATTGAGTAGAATGAGTTGGAGTTAGGATTAGGTTTCATTTTATCAAAATTGTAAAATTACCATAAGCCATTATGCAAAGTTGATTTTTTAAATGTATTTTTGTTTGTTAATTTTAATGACAATATATTCGCAAGTCCAAATCAGTAAACTTAACCAGCTATAACTATTTAAAGGATATAAACATTATTTTAGTACAACTTGTATAATCATTAAATAAAAAAGAAAAGAGTGTTTTTTATTTTATTTTTATTTTTATTTTTTAAATTTGGGAACATGGGTGGCTGTGTTTTTATAAAACAATGGCTGTGCCACCCCAATCGTTATCTTCTCCGTCTGCAGGGAGAAGATCAATTGACATAGTCTCCCAAAATAACATCAAAATGTAATATCATTTTTAAATATAGCTTTATATATAAATTAAAAAATATCTCTGTGCAATGTAATAAAAAAAAGTCTTTCATTTGTGTTTTCCGTATCTTATCTGTATGTCATTGTTTTCTTTTAATTATTATTCTGCATACAATTCCCGAAGAGGATAAATGATAGTCGAAAGCTCGTGAAATAAAGAAAAAAATAAACAAAGTGAACCCAAGAAAATATACTTTAATTATATTTTTCATTCAGTTCACATCCTGTCTTAATAAATTTGGTTTGAATTATAGAAAAATGATCAATCGACACAACTGCTTAAAATATACAATGAATACACACACACACACACACACACACACACACACACACACACACACACACACACACATATATATATATATATATATATATATATATATCCGTAAAAAGAGTACATATACACAAGTATAGAACGCATATATATATATATATATATATATATATATATATATATATATATATATATATATATATATATACCTGTGTTTGTGTGTGTATGTATGTATGTATGTATGTATGTGTGTTACTAGTAGACGGTGTTGCTGTATCACAGCTCTTCATGGTGGTTAGATCAACAAGTGCCTCAAGCCGTAATCGAAACTTGGTTATTTAATCGAAAGTCGGCACTCCTACGTATTTACCTGTCAGTCATTTAATAGGAATAATCAAAATCTCAATCTTTATATAAGCTATATCATTTATCGACAAGTGCTATATATATATATATATATATATATGTGTGTGTGTGTGTGTGTGTGTGTGTATACATATGTATATGTATACATATACATACATATGTATACATATAAACATATATACACGTATATATACATATATATACACACATACACATACACACACATATATAGATATCTATAGATATAAAAGCGAAAATGTGTGTATGTATGTATGTGTGTTCACTTTTTGTGTATGTCTACAAAAGGTTTTTTTCGCCGTGATTCTCGGTTGGCTCGCTCCTTCTTAAAACTTTATATGCTGTCTAAATAATAATATCTACGACTAAGGAACTCGGGTCGAGGCTATCTTTAATTTACCCGACTTTTACAAGCTATTTTCGAGATATTTTTTGATCGCCGCGTAACGGGAGAAACAGAAACTGGCTTCCAGCACAAAACTAGGTCAAACATCACGCGACTTAACGTTCTCGCACCTGTTAATTTTGCTTTATAAACGTCAACTTAACACACTTATCAATTCATCTATTCCCGTGGTCGAGATGGGTAGGTTGTAGGTCTTTTTTTCTCCATTTCCTTTCCACCCCCGCGTCAAAGATTCAGGGTTCAAGCCTACCTTTCTACTAAAACTTTTTTTTTCTTGTACAACTCCAAACACTCGGCCAACGTTTTTTTTTTTAAACAGGGTTGTTTTGATCTACCTCCTCCCTCCAAACATTCACACACCTCCAAACACCCGGGCAACGCCGGGTACCCCCCCCCCCTCCGCTAGTACCTATATAAAACATGTATACATATATGTACATATAAATATACATATATATATATATATATATATATATATATATATATATATAATTGTATATGTGTGTGTTTTTAAGTAAAGAAGTAATACTACTTTTGTTATATATTTGTATCGCACTGAACTGAACATCTGCTTTGGGAATATAAAATGGTAATCATTCGTTCTTACAAACCATATATAGGAGGAAAACATTATACTGTCCACCAGAAACTAATTACAACTTAACCTAGACTGATCGAAATTTTCATAATATACGGTGTCGACTCAGAATAAGATTTCAATAAATAAATGATGTTCACTGTAACATATTTTCCATCATAAAAAAGCAATCATACCACTTATTACTTAATCGGACATTATTGATTTTGAAGCACTGCTCTTAGGCGTAAAGGATGTTAATGTGGGCTATATTTAGTTTAATTTATTTGTATATAATAGTGGATTGAAGTTCTTCGTTAAAATTCAGACACCTCCGATTTTGTTGAAATGTTAATAGATATTAAACATCAGCATTATAATTTAATCGTAGTACGCGGACATAACATTAGTGTAAAATTGTTTTGTTCAAGGACTTTTCTCATAGCATCTATCTATCTATCTATCTATCTATCTATCTACATTATATATATATATATATATATATATATATATATATATATATATATAACACGGAAATTACATAATTGTCGAAGCAATAATTTATTTCAACCTTATGGTATTTTCAAGCATCTAAACTAGACAATTACATTTTTGATGCTTGAAAATACCATAAGGGTGAAATAAATTATTGCATCGACAATTATGTAATTTCCGTGTTATATTTTTATGTTATTGCTCTGTTTACCACATTGAGCTCTCATATCCGGATTTCCTCCTGGAATTATTCCATTATAACACTATATATATATATATATATATATATATATATATATATATATATATATATATATATATATATATATATACATGTGTATATATCTAACTTCAGTTTACAAAACAACGACAACATTTATATAAATATAGATTATTTACCTTGAAAATATCCGAATTAAATCTGTTTGCTACCCTTCTATCAGTTGTTAGCTATGCGACGGTGTAAATTTCCGGTTATACCATTTGATTGATGTCTCTTTAATCGAATCTTTTCTTATTTCTAAAAGTAAGCTAACTAGCTTTTGTGTGACTTTAAAGAATCACACACACACACACACACACACACACACACGCACATGTATATGTGAAAACTTGTGTAGATTAAAATATTGTTATAACTTACAAACCGTTACACACAAACACACACAAAGACATATATAAATGCATACAATTTGAATATTACACTGTCTTATTCTGAGAACAGACACTCATTTATGTTCGTCCAAAAAATTCAGTTTATTGACTAAATAAGCTAACAATTGTTTCGACTCGTACTTCTATTTATATAATTCTTTGTATATCTGTTTTAATTTCACTTCAGCGTGGGCACTTATCAGTGCTAAAAATATACAAAAATTATGAGTGTTGTTATATAACGATAAGTATTTGCCGAAACAGTTGTTTGCTTATATAATCAATAAACTGAACTTCATAGTTGAGCGATATAATATTAAAAGCTCTAGTATTGCACTATCGAGCTATTTAAATAAACGTTGTATTGTTAATACTTATATTCGAATAGAAAATTTTATTCGAAATATCTATGGGATAGAAAGAAAGGAAACAATTCTAGTTATGATAAAGTTAGATGATCTGCCGCATTTAATGTTGTTCACTGTTGATATGTTTTCATTTATTATTTAGTACCGTTTCTTCTGGCAAGCGTTGCACGATTTTTGGCAAGACCGTAACATATATCCAGGGTTCTGTTCACATTGTTTTCCGTTAGCCCAGACAGGACAAAATGGAGACTCATCTTTGCAACCTGAAAATACAAGTAAAATATCAAATTAGGTCGTATTAAGTTACTTCAAAATATTCATCAGCAGAAACTATTATTATTATTATTATTATTATTATTATTATTAATAATAATAACTGTTGTAGACCCGTGCTAGGGGTCACAAATGAAAGAAACCACAAGTAGTGTAAAGTATATATATATATAATATGTATTTATCATAAAGAATACAGGAGCCACTAAAGTGGTATGAGAGGAACGTGTTCGTAGCATGCGGCTAAACATGGTATGAATGTCTCCATCTAGTCTCTGAAACCAGTGGTATTATAAGACTGGTTGATCCCACTTAGTTCTCAAATAGGGGTGATTTGTACTCCACAACAATAACATTACAAAAAAAATCAAGTTTAAATGGGAGTTTAAGAGAAAGAGGAAGAAAAAAGCTACCCTCCATCGGAACGACGAAGACCATCTAATCATCCTAGGCATGATGGAGGACTCACGCTTGGAGTTTGTTTTAATTGAAGCTGGTTTGCTTTTTTTTTTTTGTTTCTACCAGCCTGATCGAGCGACAGGACAGGGTTAAGACAGCTAGAGGCGAGGTGAAATACAAAAGCTACCGGAAGGGTTGACGTCATCCTGCATATAGCGCTTGGTATTTCTAAATGGTCGCCCATCTACTACCGGCAAAGGTCAATGTTGCTTAACTTTTTTTATCTAACGAGATCCGATGTGTCAATGCAGTATATATAGAATTTGTTATTTTCTCCGATTTTCACAAAAACACATGTTAATTCTGCAGATATTTTCTTAAACTAAAAATACACTTGTGGAGGATGATATATCGGTTTTATCTTTACTGGTATTTTAAAATCAATAAATATCATTATTTTATCATACAATGGAACATTTTGCTTTAAACAATATCAAATACAACAAGACAATTTAAAAATCATTTTGGCATCGAAAAATAGGAACCAATTTTTCCAATTCCGATACCGATTCCGATACCGATTCCCCAAAATGTTCCGATTTTTCCGATTTATGATTCCGATTACTCGTTTCAACACTAACATATATATATATATATATATATATATATATATATATATATATAATAAAAAGCAGAAAAGGAGAGAAGGGATGAAGATAAAGTGGGCTTTCAAATTCGTTTGAAAAGGTTTGGTTGGGAAGAAAGACTTCTTTGTTAGAAGAGAGAAAAGAAGACAGGGAGAAAAAAATAGAATACATAAAGGATACATAGAAGAAAATCAATCGTTTTCTCGAAGTTGGATAAACATGCTTGGAGCAGGTGTGCACAGAAATCCTCGTGGATTTCCGAAAACTGCCGAGTGTATCCCGATACTGTTAAAGACTATATAATTATAGGAAATTATTTCAATCAATGTAATTTTACATACCTCTTCCCACCCAATTAATGCTACTCATACCCTCTCAATCTTATTTGCACATACCTTTAATATAATTGTTTATATATTATTTTACACGAATTCCCAATCGGTTTTTTACTCGTATATCTCTGAGAATTTCTCTTTCGTGACAATTCGATTTTGTGTATCAGTGTTAACCAACGATTAACTCCTGATAAGTTTGTTGGCGAAAGGGGTCTCGAGGGTTTTTTTCTGTGTATTATTTTTAAAGCGCTATATAAGTTTTGTACCCTTAAAAAGTTATATATATATATATATATATATATATATATATATATATATATATATATATACATGCACTCACGAATTAAGTATTTTTCTCAGGATATATTCCGCGAATCAAATAGAGCTGAAAATAACGAGAGATTGTCTATAAATATAGACAACCCCAAAATAAAACATCAATTGTCCAGGCTTGAAGCTTATGACACCACGTTAATTTCACCTCATCCTTTTTGGCATCAATAATAATAATATAATAATATAATAATATAGACGTACAATAATTTCAGCGTTATGATTAAATGCAGCACAAGAAATAACGGACGATACCAGATAACCTTGCTAGCCTAAGATAAATTGATTGTTTGAAATTAAATTCTAGTTGAAATAAATGCTTACATAAATACAAACTAGAAAGATAATTTTTACAGAAATAGGTCTGACCTCTAGCAGTTTGACGTAGTCTGCCGTAGAGATCACTTAAGATGACGTGGATCTTAGAATGAGACGTGGAGATTAAGTTAGAGGAGTTGGGTTTTTGGAGCTGGCAAGAGAAGTTGATTTCTCCGAACGACGAGGAGACGGATTGAATCGAACAATCTAGAAATGTGAATAAGAACAGTGCGTGCAACTTCGAGAAGAAAGACACTGCCGGGAATAAAGAAATGTAAATATCATTTTAGTGATGATTTATGTGTTGGTCTTTTTCTTCGGAGAAGTTTAAGATCCAGGTGCGATATTCCAAACAGGAGAACCAAGAACCGGCTAAATGGAATCTATTGAACGAGAAGGTATTGTTCAATTCAATGTTTTGCAATCTGTATATGTCTTATTAACAGTAAATTATACCGATTGATGAAGAAAGCATCCGCTAGTGTAAATAATACATAAGCCTAGTTTCCTAACGTATGCCTTAGTGTTATATATTCCGCTATGCTTAAGATAATGACAACAAAAACTGACGGAGATTGATCTGTTAAACTCGATAGCCCGTTGATTCTCTCGATCTCTAGTTGTGATAGTTTATATAAAGATTTTGGATGCCCATTATAAGATTTCGCTGTCTCAGTCAATAAAGCCATGATGCATTTATATTATTTTTAATGGAATTCATTATTGTCTGAGGATAGCGGTTTCAATCCTACTCAAAGCCGGCCAGAGGCTTACTTGGCAAAAAACGTGGTGATATGACAACTATGGATGGCAGTAATTGCTGAGAATACAGTTAGGAGATTCGGAGTCCCTATCCTGTCGCGGTTACCACCTGGCGAAGGCCAGAGGAATAGTTGGCCGAAACGTTGTGAAACAACAACTAAGAAAGATGAGGATAATAGTCCGCAATAAATAAATTAGTCCTAGAGCGTTTATTTAGGATCGGGGTATTCCTGTCTGCAGGTAATTTTGCATATAACTATTGATGGCGTTTTTGAATCAATCATCAGATATTTTATTTTCTGAAGTGTTGAGTTTTTGTGTTAAACAACTGTGTCAATCAGTCGCGTTTCGTTTTTTTTCTGGCCAAGTGCGTGTCTTTGTTAAGTAGATTTTATTAATGACAAGTATTATTTCCACTACATCACACTGGATATAAAACACTAATATCGGAACTGGCAGTAGATCTTGTTATATTGCAAAAATAACTGCGTTTTATAAAGTTATATGTACGCTGTATAACTTACCGTTGCAAGACTTGCACGACTTTTTACAATAAATCAGCATATAACCTGCGTTTGAAGTGCACATTTTCCCATTTTTGGCCCAAGTTGCGCAATTAGCATCATCATCCACACAACCAGCTGAAAACACAAGGAATAAATTGTATTAAGGTCATGATAAACCTCTTAGTTACGGTACTAATGAATATCGTTTAATTACAAAGAAATTATTTTATGTTATTGAATTTACAATGAGCTTAAAACTAATTTTGATAATAGTTGTCGATAATGTAAATCAATAGATGCGAAAGTTATGTCCATTGCTTGCATTAAAACACCACTTTTCAAGTTAATTGAACTTTACACCAGCATTTTTTATACATTTTGTACACACACACACACACATATATATATATATATATATATATATATATATATATATATATATATATATATGCATGTATATGTATGTATACATATATGTGCGATATCAGTCAGACACAATTTTTGTGATACCGGTAAAGATTGGGTATACAAGACCTGTAATGAAATTACTGGTAATTTAAGAGAGGATATAATCACGCTTACACACGGGTTATCATCAGATCACCGAAGTTAAGCAGCGTTGAGCCTGGTTAGTATTAGATGGGTGACCATTTGGGAATTCTAGGCGCTGTATGTGCTCTCCACTTAACTTAGCATTTGTTTCCAGTCGTCCTGTACTTCACTTCAATTGCTACTGGTATTTAACAATGGCGACCCAGGAGAGATGTGGTTGGAGTTTGCGCACCTCCTGCCACAAAAAAAAAAAAAATCACGCGCAGGCACCCCTACGTGGGTATCCATAGTCTGTCAGAGACTGAAGAGGCCTGTTTAAGAGAGGATAACCAAACTGTGTAAGACGATGAAGATAGATCAAAACTCAGATATGGAGAAAGTATATCCGGATTGAAGTTACTGAGGTTGTCGAGAAGGTTTTTTTGTGCCTTGTTTATACCATTGATTACGTTCTGGTGTAATTGCAAGAATTAAGAGTAGAAACTTCTACCGTTACTACCCAGCGTCTAGTAATCCGATTGGTCACAAAGGGAAATATCTATCATACATGTATACTTAGTGAGATGATTATAGAAATGGAATCTGGCCAGTGGAGCTACGAACATGCACTTCATGGAGAGAAATGGTATCGGATGTTAGAGAATTCTGAGATGTTACAACATGTATGCATGTATATAACTAAAAGTTTTTTATAAATAGAAAGTAATACTAAAATATATTTTATATATATAGCTATGAGCATATATTTATTTGTATGTATATAAGTCATTCTTTATTGTGTCTTAGTTTCAAACGTTCTAATGGGACATAAGAGTGGTGCAAAGCTTCTTGTTATCTCCACATTTTTTTCTGTATTTAATGAATTATTTAATACTGGCATGAACTTGTGACAGGGTTCGAGTTCCCCAACTGGCAGTAATTATCACTTCTTTCACTGACGATTACGTAAGCAAAAACACTAGCATATAAACAATTTTTAATATTTATTTAAATAATGTAAACGTTAAAAGAAAATAAAGTTGAATTGTTTTTAAGGAATTACAAAAAAAGCGGGCAGTCCAAGCGCAAGGGCTAATATAATACATCGATTTCCTATCCTTAAATACGCCTGACTGTTTACTGTTTATGCCTCTGCTGATTTGGCATTTGTAGATACTTAATTTCCCTCGATTTGCGTGTCATTTTCTGATGACGTAGAGGTAGAATACTGACCTACAGGATCAAGAGTTAGTTTGTGACTGGGTTCGAATCTCTCGCCTGGCAGTAATTTTTTTTAATTCTACACTGATAATTACGTATGCATGAAACAATAGTACCGTAGGTATAAAAGTAATTGTTGGTATTTTTTTATATGATGTAATCGATATATATATATATATATATATATATATATATATATATGCGTCTCGTGCGCATATTTTCTTTCTATTATGATAATAAAGCATTTCGTATTGGCAGTTAGTTACTTATATATACAAGCAAGTCGATATTATTGGACAAAATTCAACTTGGAAATACTTGGAATGGCGAATGTGTCAGAAAGTGGAGGAAAAAACTGCTACTGCTATTGCTGCTAATATTACAATGGTAAACACTTATAAGCTCCCTGGCTACTGAACATAATTGCGCTAATTTAAGCATGAAGGACATTTTACGGTATAAATATGCGTAATGTCTTGACCAAAGGGAAAATAACTCCCAAAAGAGTTACTTCGTCTTGGAAGTCTATAAATGTAAATAAAGCAGTGTGCAGTCAGAGACTCGCGACAGCCGTTCCATATAAACAGATTTTCTGCGTTCTTGTTACTTCTTTGAAGCATTACACCTGCGAGTCGGGGATATCCTTCAACATCACATCTGGCGACGAAGATAAGATCGGATATTTAGAACTTAAAACCCCCAAATCCACGAACACTCGGAGATCTATTACTTTTTTTTTTTTTTTTGAAAAACAAAATGTTAGTTTACGATAAGCACATGGCGCCAAATAAAAAAAAAATGCGAACGGCGGATTACCTATTTTTCCATCATTTAGTGTGCACGCTGATTAGCATTCGTTGAGAAAAATGGATAGACAAACTTGAGAACCTATTCGTTGCTTTAGACATAAATAATGACAAAAAAACGCAAGGCAATACTTCTACATTACGCAGGAAATGAAGTATATGACATTTTCTACAATTTTACAGATAAACAAAAAGGATTGGGTGCAGTCAATATAGCAGAAGATGGCTCGAGAACATTAAACGAATACGAAGTAATAAAAAAAGTCGCGACCTCAGAAGAACACCTACGAAATTTTAAAATTTTGACAAGCCATGCAAAACACAGATGAAAATCCAGACCAATACCACATGAGACTACGAACCTTGACTTCCACATGCGATTTTGCAAACACCGACAATGAAATTCTAGCCCAAATTATACAATCATGTCTGTCTTCTAAAATTAGAAGAAAAGCTTTAAGAGGCAATTCCACACTAAAACGTCCTGAACGAGGCCAGATCAATTGAATTAGCTCATACGCGTGCAATAGACATGGAATGGAAGGAATTAAATACGCCCAACAACACCGAGGACTACAAACGCCGTAACATTCAAAATAACCGCCATAAATATCGGCAGCAAAACAGGCGCCATGACACTTGGACACGTGGTGAAAAAAATGGCGACCAACGTCATGACACTTCGACACGTGATGAAAAAAAGATGGCGGAAAGCAGACCTGCCACTATTGTGGGTACTTTTCAACACGCCCGACTTACCCAGCCCGAGGAAAGGAATGTAAAAGATGCCACAAAATGCCATTTTGCGAGAGTGTGCAACGCCAAGACGGTAAGAGAAATTCGTCTCACCCATTCTCCTGTATCTCCTTCTAACTCTAGTGATGAATCCGTGTTCTCAATGAAAGTCCCGATGCCTCCTAAAACACTAAAAGTCACTGCTCTTGTAAACAATTTCCCGGTAAATTTTGTTTTAGACACTGGTGCTAGTGTCAATATAATTTCTGGGCGTGTGTACGATGGTTTAAAAAATATTCGCATACAGGTCCAGGCAAGCATTGCCTATCCAAGGGTTTATTAATGCCATCATAAAATTTCGGCTCAAGTCCTGCAAAGCCAAAATATTTGTGATATACAGGGGAAAGTCCCTTATTTGGCTGCAGAATCTACTTAGTGCCCATTCTGCCGAAGCACTAGGTATGATAAGCTTCGATTTTTCATTCCATTTGACTAATGTATAGGAAACTGACGTTTGAAAAAGAAAATAGGAAACTGACGTTTGAAAAAGAAAATAGGAAACTGACGTTTGAAAAAGAAAAACTTGAGAAGCAAGTGCGTCGTTTAGTTGGGGATAAAGAAACCCTAGCAGAAGAACTGAGTTACTTTTAGTTAGAATTGACTCGGCTTAAGAATGAATACCAAAGTGCTTACAGAGAGAAAGAATCATTAACGACTCAGCTGCAAGAGGCTCTTAAAGAGAAAGAGAAGATGTCAAGTGATAAAGAAGAGATGCTGAAACAGCATAATGATATTAAAGCAGATAAAAATGATTTGCTTCAAGAACGGTCTCAAGCTCAACAAACAGTGACTCAGATAAAAGCCAATTTGCTAAGGTTTGAATATTTCTCAACATCAAAATGATTTGAAAAAATTAAGTGAAGAAAATGAAATAATTTCGCAATTAAAGCAAGAACAGGAATATTCCTTTGCAGAGATCGAACTCCTTAAGTCTGAATTGCTTATCTCCACATGAAATGAACTGAAAGTTTATATAGAAAATAGTGACTTTAAAGAAAAAAAATAATGAGGCCAGAAGAGGTAAAAAAAAATTAAATAAAAAGTAACTTCCTCGATTTTTCTGTGATGAATGTGATCTTCACTAAACTGAAAGACTTCATAATGAACTAAGAAAATAAATAAATGCGGCAATGCATCTTATCAAGAGGGAGAAAGATGTAAGGTCTTGGCCAAAGGGAAATAACTCTAAAAAAGTTACCTTCCCTTAGAAGTATATAAATGTAAATAAAGCAGCGTGCAGTTAGTTAGAGACTCGATAGCCGTTCCGTATAAACAGATTTTCTGCGTTCCCGTTATTTCTTTCTTTGAAGCATTACGCCCGCGAGCTGGGGATATTCTTCAATATTACGATATGTACTTACTTGGAGGTGGTGCAGTTGTTGGTTCGACCGTTTGACTGTCATCAGTACACAGGCCACATGACTTCCGACAATTTTTATGCATCCATTCAGGATTGAAATTACAATGTCCATATTTTGACCACTGGTCACATTCGTATGTACCATGCTCATTGCGACATTTACCAGCGCCTGAATTGAAAAATAAATGTTAAAAGAAACATCGAAAAACCGTTCTGTATGTATGTATGTATGTATGTATGTATGTATGTATGTATGTATGTATGTATGTACAGCGTAATGACGTTGAGATATAGGTTCTCGTTAGAATAGAACACCTTAGTTAACAAATGTTAAGTTTGGCCATTATCAAATGGGTGACCATACAGGCGCAGTATGAAGGAAAAAAAAAAATTGACATTTCCGGCAGCTCTTGCATTTCATCAGTCTCGATTTTGTACTGCCGCTAAATTAGGCTGGTTAAGACGAGATAGTAAAGTTGGCTCTGCGCAAACCCGCTCCATATATATATATATATATATATATATATATATATATATATATATATATATATATATATATATATATATATATAGTTATATATATTTATATATATATATTTACATATTTATATATATATAATGTGAGCATGAAAAGTAATATGGTTAAGATTAAGCTTAGAAAAGTAAAAGGACTAGTTATTAAAACTGGAAAAGAAAAAGACAAGCTATTCTAGTAAAACTATAATAAATTTATAACTTAAAATATTACTGCATTAAATTTTTTTTTAATTCAATTTAACGTTAAATATAAATTCACGCCCGCGCGTGCGTGCGTGCGTGCGTGCGTGCGTGCGTTTGTGTGTGTGTGTGTGTGTGTGTGTGTGTGTGTGTGTGTGTGTGTGTGTGTGTGTGTGTGTGTGTGTGTGTGTGTGTGTGTGCGCGTGCGTATTCATGAGTTTATTTTAGGTGTAAATACATACAGGATTATTTAAATGTTTATATAATGGACTATTAATGCAGATGATGGTTTTATTGATTTACACTGATTCCAAATTCTGGTGCAGTTATTATTTTTTCTGAACAGATAAATGTGGATATATTGTATATGTATATTTGTATGTGCGTGTGTATGTATATGTATATGCATGTATCTGTTTAGTCTGCATTTTTTTTTTATCATTTACTTAAAAGTTCACAATTTCTGCATTAGTATAAAAGATAGTTATCCAACACGCTTCTGTGGAAATGTGCATTATTTGGAGTGGCTGCTTTGTTTTACATCATATCAAACCTGTTTTGATTATATAGCGCCGAACCAGGTCATTTTCGTAAAAGCTTTTATGCTTCAACATTTTTTTTTATATCTTCGAATATTTATTTATGGTGCTTTCTTTGGTTGTTTTGTAAGAGAAAATCATTGCTTTTGTTTTAGAATTTACAAAACATGATTAAGTTTTGCAAAGGGAAAAGAAAAAAAAAGAGAACATCAATATATATGTCAGGAAGCCGAAATCTTCAGACATCCTGATTTGATAACACCAGATTGTTTGGAGTAACGAAAACTATTTTAAACACACACAAATGCACACACACAAACACGCACTAACACACATACACAGACACACACATCAAAACACACACACCAACGCACACGTATACCAACACACACATATATCAACACACACAACACACACACACATCAACACACACACACGCGCGCACGCACAAAGTATTGTATTAATAAATCTTTGAACTCACTTGTGGTTGGCGTCGTTGTGAGTTCAGTGGTTGGGCTATCAGTTTTATCCTGTTCTTCTTTGCTGCAGAACCCACAAGCTTTTCGGCAGTGTTCTCGCATATATTCTTTATTTCTTGTACATTGACCATCGTTTGCCCAACGCAAGCAGCTTGCGTCTTCATATAAGTTAATACAAGTTCCTGTAATGAAGAAAAAAAAGAGTTAATCCTTTAAGACTTAATCTCTTAAATAGAGGATGGCTTCGTGTTTTTACGGCACATAGGGAGGGGTTACGTCGTCTTCCTACATACAGCGCTTGGTATTCCGAATTTTCTACTGCTTAACTTAGGTGATCTAACGAGAACCGGGATGCCGTATAACATAGAATGATCTCCAAGAAAATAATTCTCTCTCTCCCACTCTCTTACACACACACACACACACACACACACACACACACACACACACACACACACACACACACACACACACACACACACACACACACACACACTGTCCAACTGGTTCGAAGCGTAAAATATCTGATGAGCGCTTTGAAGAACTGTATTCATACGCCAAGCCATTTTATTGGACGAAGTGCTTAATTTAATCTGTTTACATGAATAGAAAATAGTACATCAGAACCATGTGACTGTCACATGTTATTTAATGCTGACGCACATTTGACTTCTTTGTGAACCATTCATTAATTGCCTTGGTTTATTGACTTTGTGGCATATCAACCCATATATGATATTTCAAGCTGAATTATTATCAAATCAATAAAAGAAATTGCTATTTGAGATATCCGTGGGAAATATTCATATCTACAAATGACTTAGCATTTATTAAGACTAAAAGCAACTCGTGGATAGGGGTTAATGGAATGGATAGAGTGATAATTGAATTATGAATATTATAAAACAATTGAGGACAATGAATAAAATAAACAATCTTTTACGATTTATGAGGGTCGTCTATAACAAGTGTTGCTTGACATTGCATTTTCAAACGACCAAGTTGTAGCCCATATGAAAGCAGTCCCGATGTAATATGTTCTATGGTTAAGAAATTCTTGGACAGAAACTCTGGTCATGGAAATTCTGTTTGATATTCGACAAACGGGGGAAGACAGGAAAATTATTTCCAATCGTAGTAGAAAATAGTTTCTCACTGTGAATATCTTACAAATAGCATCCAGATATTTAAGCTCAGTCGAAGTGAACAGAAGACAAATGGAATACGCGAATGATTTGCAAATAGTAATTTTATTTAATCAAAATAGATATGATAGAATCTGAACTGTTTTATTCCAAGTTCGACGTAAAGATTTCCGAGTTTGACAAGCTGCACTTGAAGGAAATCGGAGACTAAATCGGCCGAAAATTTGTGAGAATAGGACCCAAATAGCCAAAAAATAGTCCGAATAATCCATACAATACACTTCATTGTTTGGTTTTAAATAAATCATGCATTTTGAGAACATATTATATATATATATATATATATATATATATATATATATATATATATATATATATATATATATATATATATATATAATATGTATATGAAACGAAGTATTACTCACCTACGCTGCACTTGTTGCACGATTTCCGGCAATATATAAGCATAAATTGAGGGTTTACTTTGCACTGGTTATTTTCTGCCCACTTTACACAACTTTCTGGTACCTTGTATGTATCTATGCATTTCGGGACTGTTCAAAGCAAACATATATGCAAATTAATAATAATTATAGCTACGTGGCATATTATTTATCATTGAATGGTTTAAAATTTTTATTATATAGATTGGCTGAACCGGACTAAATAATTAAAAAAAATGTAGAGAAGTACGTTATTTTACTGTTATTAACAAATAAACATCGGCGAAAAAGCTATTTTTAGATCTGAGGAAATAACTTTATAGTTATAGGCAACTGATCTTTCGTAAAGTAGGTTTCACGGGACAGTGGCCCGCTTTAAGCTTAAAGGCTATAAGGTTTTATACCTCCACAAGTTGTAAAAGAATTTACCATTGGCAACCTTTGATGAAAATTTGTTTTTTTCCAAGGGGAAAGTCTTTATAATCCCTGTTTTTTTTGTTTTTTGTTTTTTTTTTACTTATGATTAAAACACCATCATTATCTCACATGTAAATACGCGTTGTACACTACAGCTTCATGTTTGTCACATTAAAAATAACGTTTCTCATTTTTCCATCTTTGCATGAACCTTATAATACTCCTTAATTACATGTTTAGACATATCTGTTTTATACATATGTTATACTAAAAACAACAGCTTTGAACATATAAGTAAAAATAATCCGTCGAATAATAAATTGTTGTAAATTCTAATTTACAGAGTTTATATTAAATTAAACTTTAAATTTTTGTATTCTTTGCCGAATAATAAATTTACTTGTAAATTATTAAGTTACAGAATCTAATTTCAAATTTTTACTTTATATATATATATATATATATATATATATATATATATATATATATATATATATATATTATATTATATATATATTATATATATATATATATATATATATAAATAAACTTAGTTATTTTTTTCTTGAGAAAAGGATTCCAGCAGAGTGCTCTATTATAAGGAAAATTTCCTAAAAGAAGAGCGTATTATTTGTTTTTATTTACAGAAAGTTTAAC
>NC_136493.1:55557603-55635103 GCF_053919585.1 Euprymna scolopes | reverse complement strand
CCAGATGTCGCTACAGTGCCGAATGTGAAACACGAAATAAAATACACTTTCTTACCTTTCGGGATAGGATTCATATTAGAACCTCTTCTATTCTGAGATAGCACAATAATGTTAGTGGGTGGGGGGGGGGCTGCGTTCGCACAGGACGTTCATAGAATGAAGATATTTTACAAACACTTACAAGGGTTTTGGAGGTAGATTCCTCTGACTATATATATTCTGAAACAAAATTATAAATGTTTACACCTGTGTAATTTACTCAGATCCCGTTAACATATTAAATGCCATAATATACAATGAAACTTCTCACCCATCACTGTTTAAATTACCAGAATCTTGTCTACTCTAATAGCTTACTTTCTCCAATTACTAACATTTGGAATTCTCTCTTTACTCCCTGTTTCCATGACTGTATCAACGCGCAGAAATATAAATGCAATGGAAACAAACGTCTCACTGCACAGCTCTCTGCTTGGGATGACCCGATAAATATTGCCTAAAATTCACAATAGCATCTTACGTCTCAGAGGAAATGTACATTGTGTTATATATTATGAATCCTACACC
This sequence comes from Euprymna scolopes, assembly GCF_053919585.1. NCBI lineage: Eukaryota > Metazoa > Mollusca > Cephalopoda > Sepiida > Sepiolidae > Euprymna > Euprymna scolopes. The sequence continues at coordinate 55,634,536 of NC_136493.1, read as the reverse complement.
AAATGTAATTAAATAAGCTAGTATGAATTTTAACAAGGGTCACACTGAATACATGATGATAACTCAGATCTGTAGAACGGAATCATTTCCAGAGATGAGCGATGTAAAGTTGAGGCAGGGGGCAGCAGATCAAACGGTAAACAAAATAGAGATTTGAGAATATGACGAATTTTCAAGTCAGTCTCTTTGTGGAAGCCGTACGAATGAAGCACCGCCAATAATGTAGCAATAATCTAATCATAATTTTACCTGAATGTTTCTATCCATGCGCGTCATTCAAGTTAGAAAGTTAAGTTAAAAAGTAAATAATTAGCTAAGAGAATATTAGTCACTTGCTTCTGAGTGAATTCTCTCCAAATACAACTTTGAAGAAAACTCTCAGCGAACGTCTCCTTGTGTCTTCTTTAAAGTTAATTTCTATAGCAAGCACTAGATGAAACGGTGACAATAAAGAGAAGCAATGGTGTCAGATAAACACGTAGAGAAACCACCACGTATGAATAAAGTTATTAATTTTGTTATTAAACATGTTCTATTTGTTTAAGATTAATAAAAGTTGATACAAAAACAGGTTTTAATAACATATTAAATACGTTTTGATTTCTATATATAAAAAGCGGGGGTACGCAGCGTTGCCCAGGAGTGTCGAGTAAGGAAGCCCGAAAAAAGTAGTAGAAACAAAACAGTAGAGATTTTGGGTGGAGAGAGGTGTTAAAGTGGTAGTAGGCAGGCAGGCTCGAACCCGTAACTCGAAGAAGGAAAAGAAGGTGAAAAAAAAAAACGAGAATTCTTTGCCGATGCATCAATCGGAAAACTGGAAGTCGCGAACGTTAAAATTAAAACCAGTCACCCGAAAGGAGACGATGGCTTGCAAATATCGGCGAAAAAACCGACCCTTCCTTGTAAAAAACTAAGAACTAGAAAGTTGAGGGTGAAGGAATTAATGTTTTGGGCCAATTTTTCGATATTTGTAATTCGAGATGTCGAGCTTCAAAACGATACTGATCTCGTAAGGATCCATTGCGTGTGTCGAAAGGTTTTGGCAGACATACAAACACACACACACATGTTGTCCTTTATATATATAGAAGATAATATGACAAACATCTTAATATATTTTTAGTTCTTTTCTTTAATTCATGGGGAATTAACTGGTAAATATCAGAGCATTGTTGTAAAGTCTTTGATATCTGATTGTAAGATGTTTATGAACTGTTGTAATATGAATTTTAATGCATTTTAAAACAAAATATTGCAGTTCAGTTTTACTTACTTCCTGGAGGCGTTCCAGTGCACATTTGACAGCTTTTCCTGCAATTTCGGTTCATCCATTTCGTGTTTGTAATACAGTCACCATTTTGTGCCCAGTCGTAACATTTATTGGTTAGATATTGATCGTGACAGTCACCAGCTGCAAGAAGATGTGGGAGAAAAATATATGAAAATTATAAAAAAAATTGTTTTAGTAGATGCTAGCTGTAAGTAGCCGTCGTTGCCTAGGACTCATTTTAATATTTTTTTATCGATGACGATGTCTACATGTAATTCATCGTAAATTATCCTCCGACATATTTCTACTCCGTTAAGATTAAAACAGGGAATTAGTATGTATATTTTTAGTTTTCAGTGAATAAAAAATATCCTATCAAAATAAGCTCATTGTATATTTATCGTTGTGTTCTAATAAATAAACCTATGAGCTTTTGTTAGTACTTTGAATACAAACACAAATATCTGTAGCTATGATCAAGCGTATATGATCAATGACAAAGGAAAGCATTATTGTGAGATATGAGTTATTTCCTTTGGAGACTCCGTTTACTAACAGGCATAAAAATCGCAAGATTTCAAAATGATTTTCAATTGGTCAAGAACTGAAATCAATTAAGAAAGCAAGATGGCGACGTTCTACATGATTAATGAAATGTTCACTGGGTCCTTAAAAATACAGTAATCTATATGAGTTGATCTTAGAAGGAAAATATTTTATCTAGTATGAGCATATACTGATAGTTTAAAAAATGAATAGATTAATATTTACGAATGTTAAACATAATTGTTTATTTGAAGTTGGACACAGAAGGAGAAATGTAAAAAAAAATTCTTTTTGTATGTGTGTGTGTGTGTGCGCGCGCGTGCGTGTGTGTGTGTATTCAAAGCCACCTGAGAACACATGAGGAGCTATTTGATGCAGAACACGAAGTTTGAGAGGACAATCAACTATAGAGACGCTGTAATCATCTTATTGTACCTTATCATCAATATATATATATATATATATATATATATATATATATATATATATATATATATACATATTATTTTCCAAACAGTAATATATATATATATATATATATATATATATATATATATATATATATATATATATATAAGGAAGAACTATGTAGATAGATAGATAGATAGATAGATAGATAGATAGATAGATAGATAGATAGATATACTTTACCAAGTCTCCATTGTTTTGGTGTTAAGTTTGTCAATACTCCAAGCCACTGCCACATGTAATTATGGAAAACCTCGTCTAAAATTCAAGAAATAATACATGTTTTATTAATAATAAAAAAAAAGATTGCAATATGGATTATTAATGTTAGTGTTTATATTATTAATATTTATATTAATTTTTCGTTTATTAATCGGGCAAGTATAAAAGAACGTATATTTATCAAAGGGCTCAAGATGACCCCAGTATTATAAAAATGCCTTTGGCGACTCTGTCAGCTAGCATCAACCTTTTATCGGTAAAGTTTTAATGTGGGTACACTCCCCCACACTATAATAAAGTCATATATATATACATATATATATATATATATATATATATATGTATATATAATATATAATATATACATTGATTAAATTGGTTACATGCATATATATATTAATGAAATATATATATATGACTTTAATATATTATTAATATATATATATATATATTATTAATATATATATATATATATTATTAATATATATATATATATATATATATATATATATATATATATATATATATATATATATATATTGAAGGAGAAAGGAAGGTTAATTGACGTAAACTATTGAAGATATATAATATAAAAATAAAATTGATCGTTAAAAAAAAACTTTTTTTAGCGCCGAATTCATTTCCGTTCAATGAATCTAATTAGACATAGTTAATCATTTAAGATAAAATTACCCGATTCCATCATTTTTAAATCTTCTATTTCGCCACACAAACCGCACGCCTTTTTACATGATTCGCCCATGAACACAGGGTTGCGTTCACATTCGCCTTGTTTGGCCCAGATATAACAAGTCCAACTGTCGTGGGTATTCACACAGTCTGAAAAGAAATAGACAAATTATACATATATATATATATATATATATATATATATATATATATATATATATATATATATATATTTGACAAAGATTTTGATAAATATGACAATACCAAAAAAGAGAGGTATGGTTTTAAAAGCGTGAAATCACCACCAGTAATTCCACAATTAGTGCTGTTTGAGAAGGATCTCTATTCCCTGATTAGAAACTTAAAATTCCACAAAGCCAAAAACCATTTCCAAACAAAACTTGACAGTATCGTAGGAGAAATTAATAAATCAAAAGATATTCTTGTTAAGGCTGATAGAGCCAGAAATTATCTATAAAGTAGACAAGCATATGTATAATAACCTAGTACATAAGAATTTGATATCATAAGGTAAACAGTAGTAACTTTATTGATTTGATAAATAAGGACAGTAAGAAGATTACAGATGAATTACAAATCAGCGATAGGGTCAGCAAGCTTAGAGGTAATGAAGCATATATCCTTCTAAAGGATCATAAACCCAGCTTCCACACAAAACCTACAACAAGATTGATCAACCCCACTAGATCTGAAATCGGAAAAATAAGCAAGAGAATATTAGAGAAGATCAATCTGGAATTAAAACAGCAATTCAACCTGAACCAATCGATAAATCCCGTGAAATGATTCATCGGCATTGCAAACAAGAAAAAATGTGCTTTTGCGCAATTTGACATTATGGATTATTACCCATCAATCCCAAAGGATCTTTTTGAAAAGGCGATTGCATTTGCTAAGACCCATACCACTGTCTCCGATGATGCTATTGAAATCATTATGAAATGCGTACAACTGTTCTTGTCTGTAATAGTGAACAGTGGGCTAAAAATGGACAAAATGATTTTTGGGGTGTCTATGGGAAGCAACTAATCTCGTGGGACTTTATATCCTTTACAATTTAACAAAAAAATAACACTATTCATGGGGGTGACATAGGCTTATATCAAGATGATTGGCTAATTATTGTAAGGGACGCTACAAGTGTAAAATGTGATCGAGTTAGAAGAGCAATCCATAGAGAGATGAATAATTTTGGCCTGAAAGTTGAAATTAATGCAAACAGAAAGCAGGTTAACTACCTCAACGTTACATTTGATCTTGAATTAAACACTTACAAACCCTATATGAAGAAAAACACCAACCCTATTTATATACACCCACAATCTAACCATCCACCTCCATTATTAAACATATACCGTTATATATTGAAAGTAGAATAAGTAGCAACTTATCTGATGAAGTAACGTTTAATGGGTGAAAAGCTTTTTATAATGCGGCACTTAAAAATAGACATAGATATAAAATATAAAGCCACTAGTACTAGCACGAATAGATCTAGAAACCGTAATAGGAAAGTGATCTGGTTTACACCTCCCTTCAATCTAATGCAAAAAACAATACTTGGTACCAAACTTTTACAACTTATTAACAAGAATTTCCCACCAAATAATATGTTACATAAAATTTTAAATAAAAATACATTAAAACTGAAAGAATCATAAAAAGCATAATAGAAGAATATTAAGGATGAATAATATAGAGAGTATGAATATTAGTGATAATACAGTTATGAATAAATGTAATTGCCAAAAACCTGAGGATTGCTCCATAAAAATGAATGTTTAACCCCATCAGTGGTATACCAGGCTAAAATATTCCCAGTGGAAAACCCGAGGGATGAAAATTCTACATAGGTAGTACCCAAATGACATTCAAAAAGAGATTTTATGGAGATACACGTTCGATGAATAATCAAACGCATGAAAAAGACATCTCGTTATCGTTACACTACTGGAAACTAATTAGGAAAACAAAACACCAAAGATAGAATGGAAAATTATTAGGAAAGCTAATACTTGCCACTCATTAAACTCATCATGTCTGCTATGCCTATCAGAAAAACTTGAAAAAAAAGTTTAAGGATAGGGACAAACTATTAAATATCAAACAAGAAACTGCTATATCCTGTAAACATTTCAAAATACATGCGCTTAAAGAACTCTAAGTTATGAAGATCTGAACTGCTATAACAACAATCCCTATTTCCCTTCACAAAAAGGATAAGAAAGGTCATGATTATGATTCTACCCAATTGATTACATAAGTCTCTTAATATTCTATTTTCACAAGAAGTATAATATTAATAATCTGAAAAATACTTGTATGAATATATCTAAACCAAATGAATAATAAAGAAGTTAGGCGAAATTTTAAATAATATGTACATGTTAGATGTGTGTATATATGTGTATATATATATATATTGTGTGTATGTGTGTATATATAGGTATGTGCATGTGTGTGCATGTATGTGGTGTATATATCAATATGTATATATGTATATACGATGTTATAAAATGAATAAGGTAAGTACAACAATATAAAAACATTTGTATTCCGTTTATATAGCTTAAAAGTTTTGATTTTGTTGTTATATATCGTTATATATCTGTATAAACTTTGAAGGAGTAGTTACTTGATCCGAGGATAGACCTATGACCTTCAATGGGCATTCACTACTAGTTTTTTTTATATAGAAAAGGCGTACAATCTACGAGAAATAGCAAGTGGATTGGTGCGCGTAATATAATTTGTGTAAACTTCAATTCAGGTATATGCGTATAGGGTGTTGGTAATAAAAGATGTTTTGTATAAAATGCGTTCATATCTATATCTATATGTATCATGTATGCGTGAGTGTGTATGTATGTATGTATGTATGTATGTATGTCTATGTAAACTATTGAAATAGGTTGTCTCATAAAAAGGAGGTTACCATACTGCCGAAGTTAGAGTGCACTTTATTAAATAAATTGTTGACCATTAATTATTATAAAGTTTATAGCATGACTATAACTATGACTAAGAAGAAGAAATAGTATCACAGCGCTACAGATGCACGAAATCGTAGTTATATGATGCATGTATGTATGTGTGAGTATATAGTGAGTATATGCCTAGATGGGTTTATATTTATATGTATGGGTGTGCGGATGTACCTGTATATATGTATATATATATATATATATATATATATATATATATATATATATGTGTGTGTATGTGTCTTATGTGTGTATTGTATATATATATATATCTCTGTGAGTTTGTGTATATATGTATATGTATATGTATGTGTGTATCTGTACCTATGTGTATATATAATGTATATATATATATGTGTGTATGTGTGTGTATGTGTGTATGCATGTATATGTGTGTATATATATGTATATCGAACGGTAAATGGGATTATGATCTACAGGTTTTTAGGTTTGTCTTTAGATATTTAAAAATTTCTAATTGATACTTTATTAGTATTGGTATAATGACAGCGGTATATACGTTTGTATATCTTTTCGTATTTCTTTGTCCTTACAGTAAATATTTCCTGGCAAGTTTACGTAGTGGGTCATAATGTTGAAAATACGCAATTTTTTATACTAACTATTGATTAATCACAGGTCTGCATGTATGTCGACGATAATTATTTTTATATTTGTATGTATATATATATATATATATATATATATATATGTGCATGTGGGTGGGTATATGTAGATATGTATATGCATGTGTGCCTATGTCTATGTGTATATACGTATATATATGTATATATATATATATATATATATATATATTTATACATGTAGGTATTCCTATGTGTGTATTAGTATGTATCTGTATTATATGTATGTCTATATGTGTGCATGTATGTGGATTTATATGTAAATTTCATGCATTGGGAGTGTATGTAGTATTCCACGCGTGCATGAAACTTTATGTGAGACGGTATGTGTTTTTCCTCTAGATATGTAATAACTTAGTTGAAATTTCCTGCTAAATTACTTAATTATCTAAAATAAATCATAGCTTTATTTATGTTTTGTGTCGAAATAGTTTCCTCCGTGTATGTGTGTGTAAGTAAATGTACTATGTATGTATGTGTATATGTATATGTTATGTATACCTATATGTTATGCGTGTATGCATATGGTTATATATGTAGATATATGTATGTGGGTGTACCTACGTATATGAGTATATATGCATATTATATGGATATGTATTTACGTTTATTGTAAATGTATAGATGTGTATCTGTAGATGTATATGTATGTGTGTATATCTATGTATACGTATACACAGATTATGCGAGTCTATATATTTATGCATGTATATACTGTATTGTTGCATTTTATATTTTTTTGGTTTTCTTACATTTTTATAATTTTATATATTTTATATTTTATATTTCTGTGTGTATGTGTAGAAAAATACACAAAAGGTGTGCATCCATTCCTGCGTATTTGTGTGTATGTTTACTTCCGAAATATGCGTGTGTGAAAATCGGAAGTATCGTTTTCCCCATACTGGGTGGTCGTTGGGAATTGCTGAGCACTTAAATTTTGACCGTTGGTTATAGGCGACATATTGTCTGACTTCTCAAGTAATTTACAACACTAAGAGTAGATACTTAATTTTTAGGTTATAAAAAGTATAAAATAAAAATTGTTCCTAACGAAGTTAAGATGAGAAGAAATAATAGCCAGAGATAAATGGATTGTTCAGGTGCCTTGCTTTTTCTCCCTCATACCAACCCCACCCCTATTCTATGACAAGATTCTAATTTTGTAAGTGATATAAGAAAATGTTTTTGTATCTTGAGTTTCAGCTTTCGAGGGAAATTCTTGGCCTAAAGACGTAATCTCTCCAATAACGGGTGATTACATGTATGCACATATGCAGCCATCAATGTTTGTATAAATGAATTTAATATATATAGGAGTAGGGCCCGTCTTTAAATCCAATATTAAGTTCCTAATGTTCAATATTCAAATTCTACCCAACTTCCACCACCAACGATCACTAAGCTGTTGTCTCAGTGACTGCTTACACTCAGTAATCCTGATCCTCGAGTGGCCTCCGGAACTTAATAAGCGTTGACCCCCTTTGTAAAAAAGAATAAAATATAAAGAATAATTAAATCTTCTCAGAATGCAGGCGGAAATCAAAAACAGTGGGGAAAAGATAAGAATTCCAAATGTAATAACTTAAATTTCTTTCATGTTTCCTTCTTCCTTTTGATTTTCGGTTATATTCTGGAAAGATATTGTTTTAAAGTTATGAGCAGACTGTGTGATTTAGTTTGAGTTCTGACGATGACATGGAAATGTCGAAACGTCGATCTATCCGTATAGCCTCTTTATAATGTATACACACACACACACACACACACACACACACACACACACACACACACACACACACATATATATATATATATATAATTATTACTAAATATATGATGTAATCTCTCTCAACATATACATTCACACGCACACATATATGTAAATATATCTACCTATCTATCTATATATATATACATATATATATATGTGTGTGTGTGTGTGTGTGTGTGTGTGTGTGTGTGTGTGTGTGTGTGTGTGCGTGTGCGTGTGTGTGTGTGTGTATGTGCGTGTGTGTGTGATTGAAGACTGAGGTTGAAAACTGAATTTGACTGAGATTGAAACTCATTAAGGAAATCTTAACGATTATGTACGCGTAATCAGCTGCCTAGCGTGCACTATTCTTTTATGAAGGGTTGTATGGAGAACGTATAGGTGGACTGTTATTTATATACTGTTGAATTGCGGCGAAGCTATATCTCATTTTTTGTTGTCTTCTGATTTCTCGATGTAGACGGTAAAAGATACGTCAGTGCTTACTGCTTGACTTGCTCACGCCTTCCTGACAATCATGACTGCCGTCTGGGCAAATGCATTTGCAGTTCTCGTCCACAAAACCTCCGCCCAAACATCTGATATTCTTTGTACAGCGAGCTGAAATAGATAAAGTAAACAATTATTATATTATGGGGCTCTAAAAAATGGTCTGTTGTGTAAAGTGTATGTGAATATATTCCATAACGACGTACATGTTGAATAGTGGGATTTATCTTTTTCTGTATATTCGTGTACGTGTAAATGTGTGTATGTATATATGTCGTATCATTTAGTTGATCGTCTAGTGTGTATATTTTAACATTTATGCAACAGTTCTAACAGGAAACGATTGATGTGGATGCATCGAAACAGTTGTAGACATATAGTTCTTTTTTAACAGATGTAAATAACACAAAACATACCTGATTTATTTACGAACATTTATTTTCATGATTCGGCCGGCATTTTCAGAGATTACACGTTTTTACATCTTAGCTATCTGAAATGACGTCGCCCCCTGTGTCAGGGAGACCAACTCCCCTTTTTTTTAGACGTCCGTTCTCTCTGATGTCCAGCTAACGATGCCTAGAATCTGCCCAAATCTACATACATTTCATCACGTGTCTCAGACCAACAGCTGATGTAACCCTAATCTTGTTATTTGTTTATGCAAACCAAAAATAATGTTTACATCTATTATCTATTTTCACATTCCTTTTGCAGTATTATTATATTATATATGTCAATCATATTTTTCCAATTTAATTGTTTATTTTTCTAATCATAATAATTGATACAGCGACCCGCCGTCGCTCGAATCAATTAATAATAATAATAATAATAATGATAATAATGATAATAATAATAATAATAATAATAATGTTTTCACCCTTGGCCCAGCTTGCCACAGTTAATACAGATGCTACGCTATGATCACAGCCTAAAGGATCACAACATTACACAATAGTGTAAGCATATTAAGTAAATTTAAATTTATGGAAAGCAATATAATGCAAAGTTGCAACGGATAGACAAAAACTGAAATAAATTAAGATATAACGGTGAGATAAGCTATGCAGATTCACATTCATTCATGCAACACGTATGTGTTTTTATACGTATTCTGTTTTTTACGCGTATGCGATTTTTTACACGTTTTGTGTTTTTTACACGTATTGTGTTTTTTACACCTATGTGTTTTTATAGGTATTGTGTTTTTTAAACATATTTTGTTTTTTTACACGTATTATGCTTTTTACACCTATGTGTTTTTTACACGTATGTGTTTTTTTACACGTATGTGTTTTTTACACGTATTGGGTTTTTTACACGTATTGTGTTTTTTACATGTATTGTGTTTTTTACACATATATGTTTTTTACACATATTGTGGTTTTTTACACGTATGTGTTTTTTTTACATGTATTGTGTTTTTTACCCATATTGTGTTTTTCACACATATTGTGTTTTTTACACTATGTGTTTTTTACACGTATTGTGTTTTTTACACATTTTTACACGCATTGTGTTTTTTACACGTATGTGTTTTTTTTACACTATTGTGTTTTTTACACGTATGTGTTTTTTACACGTATATGTTTTTTACACGTATTGTGTTTTTTACATGTATTGTGTTTTTTTACACGTATTGTGTTTTATTACACATATTGTGTTTTATTACACATATTGTGTTTTTTTACACGTATGTGTTTTTTACACGTATTGTGTTTTTTACACGTATTGTGTTTTTTACACATATTGTTTTTTTACACGTATTGTGTTTTTTACACATATTGTGTTTTGACACATATTGTGTTTTTTACACGTATGTGTTTTTTAACATGTATTGTGTTTTTAACATGTATTGTGTTTTTTACACATATTGTGTTTTTTACACGTATTGTGTTATTTACACGTATTGTGTTTTTACACGTATTGTGTTTTTTACACGTATTGTGTTTTTTACACGTATTGTGTTTTTACATGTATTGTGTTTTTTACACGTATTTTGTTTTTTTACACGTATTGTGTTTTTTACACGTATTTTGTTTTTTACATGTATTGTGTTTTTACACGTATTGTGTTATTTACACGTATTGTGTTCTTACTTGCGCAACATGTGCAGATAGAGAATAATTGCATTCGTTTAACTAAACACCTCACGTGCACACAAACACGGTGAGAATTTCAATCCCAGAATTTGACTCCAGAACAAAGAATTGAGAGATTATAGCTTCCCACAAAATTTCGCATACTGAAAAAACTCAGAGAGAACTTGAATCCATACTAGACACTATTCAAGAGTATCTGAGGGCTCTCTGTACAGGGAGTTGCAAGGAGAACCTGACATGATGATACTTTCATTTACAAGTAAACCTAGACTAAAAATTCAAAATAACATAGTATTCGCAGCACAAATAAGATACCCTCGGTATGAATATTCCACACTGACATATACGATGAATTGTGCATTTTCATCGAGTGATGTTGCCTATGGTAGTATCACTAAGCTTGACACCCATCCAGACTTGATGAATTTTTATTAATACAATACATATGCATTTTTTTTTGCATAAATGAAAGATTATAGCATCGCACAAAAATTCGTATATTGCAAAAAAACTTAGAACTTTAATGTATACTAGACACTATTCATGAGTATCTAACGTCTCTTTGTACAGAGGTTTGTCAGGACAACTTGGCATGAGAATACTTCACCCTACAAGTAAACCCTGATAAAATATTCAAAATGACATTCAGTATTCGCTGCACAAATACCGCCCCCTCCCAGTAAGCCTACCATACAATGGCTTATACATTTTATCTAAATGATGGTGTCTATAGTAATACGTCTAGACTAGTTACTCCAGACTTGATGGATTCTTGTCCTGGAATCCGCTAAGACCAAGAGACCACAAGAAAGATATACTATTACACGATTAACTGGTCAATTAATGAGAGGAAAAATAATGCTTTTCACTTATTTACTGACTTAACATTTGAAAGGTAAAGGAGAAGTGTAATAGAACACTATGGATATCTATTGAGAACTTCGATTGAAATAAAATAAAACACACAACCCTATTTGAAGTCAAGGTTTCTAATGACTATGGCTTAAAAAGGGTTGAGGGTGAGAAAAGAACTAAATACCGAGGTCTTATGTATGACATGAGAAAACGCTGGAATCTTAGGAAGATCGCCCTAATTAAAGTAATCATAGGAGTTATCGGGCTCATAAAAATAATTTCAAAAATTTAGAATGTGTCCAGTTTAATGAATGGAAGAGAGATATAAGCAATTGTGCTTAAAGGGATGAGTAATATTCTGAAAAGATCTCTCGGTTGGTGTCATGTAAATTGCATGTGAATATCTGTCATTCGGTAGAATGCCACATCTCCAGCATTAAAGAACATGGTAAGGAATTAAAAAAACACAAACACGTATACGCGTGCACACAAATACACACATAGGACGTATGTGCGTGGAATAAAGGGTATCGTTGTACGCCTTGGGATGTATTATATTGTATCCAAATCGATATAATGATATTGTTCGGAAAAGCTTGTGTTTGCAATTTCCATCAAGTTGTGGATAAAATATTAAATTACAGTACAGTAATTATTTTCTCTACCTTCTCTCTCACACACACACATACAAACGCAAACGCATTGTCTTTTTCCTTCCCCCTCTCTCTCTCACTTTCTCCCCCCCTCTCTCTCTCTCTCTCTGTACATATAAAGTAGTTAGTTTGTGATGTTAAAAGTGGAACCTAAATAGCATGTATGTTGAAATATCAAATTTTAATTTTGACAAGGAAAATGTATTTTGTTATCGTTGTAATATGCTATTGACATATAAAGAAACGTATTTTGCTTCAGAATTATGTAGTGTCAACTCGAAAATTTGATATGTAGAAAAAAATCAGCTCTGACCGAAAAACGAAAATCACTAAGGGGAATAACTCATATTTTTAATTGGGAAATATAAAAAAAATTCCCTATTTAAAACTAAAATTGCATTTCTTTTTTCGCTAAAAGTGTAAGATACATGTATAATAAAATTAAAATGACCTTTTGTACCCATGCAATTCCGAGTAGATACAGCTATATATATATATATATATATATATATATATATATATATATATATATATATATATATATATATATATATATATATATTAATTATTGTTGTTATTTCATGAATCCTCATAAAATGTTGAAAGGAAAAGTAATAGTTTATGTACCGATTTTCAGTATTTATTTTAACAATATTGATACGTGAAAATAATTAGGTAGTCATTTATGAAAATATATGGCAATTAACCAACACATGATCCTCCGTATTTCAACTCGTATGAAATCGTCAGGCTACGGGATCAAACACAAAAGATTCTGTGTAGCTTAATTGCTGTATGTTAAAATTTCTATTCATTCCCCGACAGTTCACGATGGCCTAGGTTTAGTTCCTCACTAGCAGATCCAAATATCGCTTCGTTCCTATAAATGCCATTTTTGGCGGGCTTTCACAGTTCACAGTTAGACAGAGTATTCAACAACCAGGCGCTGGAATGATGCGTTTTCGCTAAAGTTGACAGCTTTTTCTTAATTCTCTAAATAGAGCTCACTTTTAATTTTCTTAAAGGAACTTTATAACTAAACTTTTAATAGTTATTAGCGGGGTTTTATCTACAAACACTTGTTCATGCAATAGTCAGTGTAGGCAGTGAAAATTACTTTAAAGGAGTCTAATGAGTTATGTTTTGTTCTACCTTTTAGAAAAGGAAAAGTGGAAATGAATATACGTATGGATTCAAAATTGCGATTAAAATATGTTACTTGAAATATTGTGTTACACAGAACCACTATCAAATGATACTGAAGGTTTGTAACACCAATGGACTACTACTAATTCTACTACTACTACTACTACTACTACTACTACTACTACTACTACTAATAATAATAATAATAATAATTAGCGGCATCTTTCATATGTAAGATATTACTGCTGGGCATTCTGTGGAAGTTCATCGTGAATGGAAACCCTGCGATATTATTGCAGCCCTTTTGTTAAAATTACAAAAGTATTTTTTATCTAAGTAATCCGGTTAGTGTAGTATCAGAATATATATATTTGACTATTACGGTTTATCTCTAATATCCTTATATGAGTTCGTGACATATGTCTATCGTATGGACGTTCGGCGTAGACGGAAACCCCACAATATCATAATATCATCTTTAGACAGAACAGATACAACCCTTGGATCCTAGCCAGAAGACTAAGAAGGTATATTTTAGTTTCACGTACGGCTAAAAAGCGACATCGTATTTTTTTTATTTAAATTTATATTATTTTTTTTACATTGCGTCTTCAGTGATCAGGAGATCCTATTTATTAAAAAGGAGGACAGTAGAGGATAACAGACTATGAACATTAAATTAGTGTATCTATATACTAATTTAATATCTATATACTAATTTAATGTTCGTTGTATGTTTTCATCTTCTATTCTCCGTTTTAATAAATAGGATCTCCCGATCGAGTAATTTATAATCTGTAAACCGTAACACACATATGTACGTTCAAGGCACTACAGTATTAATATATAGATAATTTTCGCTTATATTCGATACACTCACGCATTATAATTAACTCCTATGAATAATTGGATATTTTTTTTATGACGGTATGATTGTAAAGAACTGCAAATGGTGGTGATTACTTACCTGAGCAATTATACATGAGATTTACAATTTTGACATCTGTAAATGACAATTCTTTTAGATAAACTCTTCCAATTTCTCCTTCTTTTGAGGGGTCGATTGTCTTGATCGTTTGCGCCTTACCATCGGCTGAAAATGCCTAAAAAAATATAAATATCGAGAAGATATAGAGGGTGTCATATAAAAAGAGATATAAAATAGAGGTATAAATAAATGAGATATAAATAGGAAATCTATATATATATATAAAAGTAAGAATGCGTGTGTGTTAGGACACTTCTCAACCTATATACTCAGCGAATTTTTGATCTACAAACTGTAAATTTAGTATTTGGGTATTCAAGCTTTTTAATCGATTTTCATCCGGAAAGAGGCCGCTGAGGGGTTTAAAAAAATGAAAAACTGGTTCACAAATGCGCATGTGTGAATCGTTCACATGACAGATTACTTAAGTTAAGGATAAGTAGGTTGAAAACAATTGGCAAAGAGGCGTGTCAAGCTGGCCTAATGGTTATTGTACTTAACTCACTGTCTTTAGGTTTTGGTTTCGATCTCGCCTCGAGTATTTCTTTTTTACTTACAAAAAGTGAACTGTTTATTAAAAAAAACATAATATTCACATTCTGTTTTTTACTTAATTTTTTAAAAGAAATTTAGCGTTACGTTTAATACCTGCGGTATTAAATACGGTAAAAAAAAAAAAAAAAAAAACTGCATTAATTAAAATATAATATTTTTGCGTATTTTACGGTCGGGCGGCCTGTTAGTGTATTTATAAACATGAGAATGTGTGTGCGTGTGTAAGAACACTTCTCAGCCTCATTGATTGAGATTGTCGGACTGACTTCCTCATCTTGGTTGTTATCGTCACAACGTTTCGGCCATTTTGCCCTCCGGCCTTCATCAGGTGTTTTGTATCGAACTGGGGAACCGTTTGTTAGGAGTCTCGAACCCAACCAAAAAATTCAGAGAATATGTGCCCCCTACAACGACGGTATTCAAGAGCTAGTCAACACTCAGACGACATCTGGTACGAGTGAAGCCCCGCATGGAGGAGAACATGACCAAAAACTGCATATACTCCATCCCATGCAGTTGCAGAAAGGTTTACAAGGGTGAAACATGCTGCCCCCTTAAAGTAAGGGTGGAAAAACACCGAAAAGCGGTCACTAAAGGGGAGGTGGAAAAATCGAGTATAGCCAATCATGTCTGGATGGAGAGGGGGGGCATCGCCCCCTATGGGATGAAGTAAAAATAATAAACAGAGAGACCCACTGGAAAGTGAGAAAACTTAAAGAAACAGTTCACATGCTCCGACATAACAACCTACTGAGCAAACCAAGCATACAGCTGAATGCAATTTGAACACCTGTGATAGAGAGAGAAAACCTTGAATAACAACATAGGTTTAAAAACCAACTGAGAATTGTCCTAGTGACATATGGTCGAGTGGTCCTAGACGTTGTATCAAAGTTTACAGTTCAAGCTGAGTTCAATCCTGAACGAAGCCAGTGAAAAGTAACATTCAAAATAGAGAATCAGCAACTATGTCCCAGAGCCTAGCTGGAGTCCGAACACGGTAACCCCGTAATAATAATAAAGGGTTGGGTTCAAGACTCCTAACAAACGGTTCCCCAGTTCGATACAAAACACCTGATGAAGGCCGAGGGGCAAAACGGCCGAAACGTTGCGACGATGAGGAAATCAGTCCGACAATCTCAATCAATGAAAACACCTCATCTCAAAAATACAGACAATTACTTCTCAACCTATATACTCAACGAACTTTTGATCTACAGACTTAAAATTGAGTATATAGGGTATTCAGACATGTGTAAAACGTGTTAATCATTTTTCATCCGACAAACGGCTACTAAGGGATTAAAATTGAGAAATTGGTATTTGCGGGTTATCAGATTTTTATCAGTTTGTAAATTGTTTCACTACTGCGCATGCACGAATCGTTCACATTATGTTAAGAATATATAATTTTAAAAACACTTTGTAAAGCGTGTCAAGCTGGTCTAATTGTTATCGTACTTCAAGAACGGTCTTTAAGTTTTGGTTTCTATTAAGTAAAACTTTGTTTTAGAGTACTGTTGGCAATATAATAACGTACTTTGTCACAATTTATTTAAAGAATTAGTTGGTTTGGCCCAAGAAATTTATATTATTAAATATTTAAGACTAATCATAAAAACTTCAAAACAAACAAAACAAATAACGCTGATTTTTAAGTGACTAAATGTCTATTTCAACTAAAACATATTTTAAAGTTAAGAGTTGTCTCCCTTGCAATTCATTTTTTTTTTTTTTACTGTAAAAAAAAGTCTAAAATATTACAAACTAAAATACTTTCACTCCACTCTGGACAACGCTGTGTAGGTATATTTAGTTAGAAAATAACGCTAACAAAAACCAAAAATAAATGCTAACAGGAAAAAAAAATCATAAATACGTTAACTGTAATATGTAAAGAAATAAAATGCAATTAATTTACTCACTGTAATTCCATAATGCATGACAGAGGATAACTCGTAAGGCACGGTCATACTGTTGACTTCATCACGTTTATATTTATTGAACCATATCCTCATGTTCGGTTGGACGTTTTCGTAGACAATTCTGATATACTTGTCCCGATCCGGAAGTTGATGTTCGTGGACGAGACCAACTGCATGGCCGACTTCGTGCAAGTACAATCCTTTCTGTATAGGCAAAAGAAATGAAAACAGTTTACTCTTCAATCTTTATATAAACTAAATCTTTATATAAACTAAATCTTTATATAAACTAAATCTTTATATAAACTAAATCTTTATATAAACTAAATCTTTATATAAACTAAATCTTTATATAAACTAAATCTTTATATAAACTAAATCTTTATATAAACTAAATCTTTATATAAACTAAATTTTTATATAAACTAAATCTTTATATAAACTAAATCTTTATATAAACTAAATCTTTATATAAACTAAATCTTTATATAAACTAAATCTTTATATAAACTAAATCTTTATATAAACTAAATCTTTATATAAACTAAATCTTTATATAAACTAAATCTTTATATGAACAAAATCTTTATATAAACTAAATCTTTATATAAACTAAATCTTTATATAAACTAAATCTTTATATAAACTAAATCTTTATATAAACTAAATCTTTATATAAACTAAATCTTTACATAAACTAAATCTTTACATAAACTAAATCTTTACATAAACTAAATCTTTACATAAACTAAATCTTTACATAAACTAAATCTTTATATAAACTAAATCTTTATATAAACTAAATCTTTATATAAACTAAATCTTTATATAAACTAAATCTTTATATAAACTAAATCTTTATATAAACTAAATCTTTATATAAACTAAATCTTTATATAAACTAAATCTTTATATAAACTAAATCTTTATATAAACTAAATCTTTATATAAACTAAATCTTTATATAAACTAAATCTTTATATAAACTAAATCTTTATATAAACTAAATCTTTATATAAACTAAATCTTTATATAAACTAAATCTTTATATAAACTAAATCTTTATATAAACTAAATCTTTATATAAACTAAATCTTTATATAAACTAAATCTTTATATAAACTAAATCTTTATATAAACTAAATCTTTATATAAACTAAATCTTTATATAAACTAAATCTTTATATAAACTAAATCTTTATATAAACTAAATCTTTATATAAACTAAATCTTTATATAAACTAAATCTTTATATAAACTAAATCTTTATATAAACTAAATCTTTATATAAACTAAATCTTTATATAAACTAAATCTTTATATAAACTAAATCTTTATATAAACTAAATCTTTATATAAACTAAATCTTTATATAAAGTAAATCTTTATATAAACTAAATCTTTATATAAACTAAATCTTTATATAAACTAAATCTTTATATAAACTAAATCTTTATATAAACTAAATCTTTATATAAACTAAATCTTTATATAAACTAAATCTTTATATAAACTAAATCTTTATATAAACTAAATCTTTATATAAACTAAATCTTTATATAAACTAAATCTTTATATAAACTAAATCTTTATATAAACTAAATCTTTATATAAAGTAAATC
This sequence comes from Euprymna scolopes, assembly GCF_053919585.1. Taxonomy (NCBI): domain Eukaryota; kingdom Metazoa; phylum Mollusca; class Cephalopoda; order Sepiida; family Sepiolidae; genus Euprymna; species Euprymna scolopes. The sequence goes on along the minus strand of NC_136493.1, from coordinate 55,615,579 downwards.
TTTATATAAACTAAATCTTTATATAAACTAAATCTTTATATAAACTAAATCTTTATATAAACTAAATCTTTATATAAACTAAATCTTTATATAAACTAAATCTTTATATAAACTAAATCTTTATATAAACTAAATCTTTATATAAACTAAATCTTTATATAAACTAAATCTTTATATAAACTAAATCTTTATATAAACTAAATCTTTATATAAACTAAATCTTTATATAAACTAAATCTTTATATAAACTAAATCTTTATATAAACTAAATCTTTATATAAACTAAATCTTTATATAAACTAAATCTTTATATAAACTAAATCTTTATATAAACTAAATCTTTATATAAAGTAAATCTTTATATAAACTAAATCTTTATATAAACTAAATCTTTATATAAACTAAATCTTTATATAAACTAAAACTTTATATAAACTAAATCTTTATATAAACTAAATCTTTATATAAACTAAATCTTTATATAAACTAAATCTTTATATAAACTAAATCTTTATATAAACTAAATCTTTATATAAACTAAATCTTTATATAAACTAAATCTTTATATAAACTAAATCTTTATATAAACTAAATCTTTATATAAACTAAATCTTTATATAAAGTAAATCTTTATATAAACTAAATCTTTATATAAACTAAATCTTTATATAAACTAAATCTTTATATAAACTAAATCTTTATATAAACTAAATTTTTATATAAACTAAGCTATGCGTATAGATTTGAACATTTGGATGTACATTATTTACTCCTAAACTAATTAACTAATCGTTATGAATCTTGTAACAAAAGCTATGTGTAATGGATTGCAATTATTAATTTGATTTAGTTTTATACAACGTTGGGGGGGGGGGGATAAAGAGCAAGCGGAAACCCTTTGTGAAAATTCAGATAGTTTGATTCTCGTTAAATTTTAACAATAGATACTAAACATCAATTAATATACATTCTCCAAATTCAGAGTATTTTAAAAGGTTTTAAGGGGCATAAAATGGGCAAAATCTCCCGTTTAAAAATGAAAATATTTAAGATTTTCATTGAATTCGACCCTTAGTCATTTGGCATGAAATAAATAAGCTTTCCCGAATTCCAAATTATTCTTAACAAACCTTAGATTTAAACCTTAAATTTTTAGACATTTTCTACGATCAAAATCATGGAATGGATTTTGATAACAATTGCAATACGGATTCTAGACATAAGGTTTAGTAGCATTATATCTTGGATTTTATTTTCATAAGGGCACGTAAAAGTGGCACAAAACGGTTCTGGAACAGGTATTCTTCTAGTTCTTTAATGAAAACGAATTATGTGAACATCAATGCAATGTAATAGAAATTATTATTTTGTTTCTTTCTCCTAAACTAGTTACTATGTCTGCCAGGTTGGATGTGGATATATTGAATCATGTTAAACTTTATATTTTCCATATGAGGTTATTTTAAAAATAGAAATAGAATGAGGTCAACGAGTTAGAATAATGGGTCACAGAGAGAAACATATAGAGGATAAGCTGATATTTTTTCTCATTTTGTAAACCGTATATGAGAGAAAGGGGGAGAGAGAGATAGAAATAGATAGATAGATAGATAGAGAGAGAGAGAGAGAGAGAGAGAGAGAGAGTTTGAGACAACAGCTCCCCCTATGAGGAATGGGTTGGGGTATTATGCATACATGCACTGGAATAAAATACTAAAACACCTGAAATGGTAGTATGATGTTTTCATTAATAACTTTTACAACTGCTGTTTAGAAAAACAGAATAAGAATACAACGAACACGAAGAGGAGATAAAGAATTACTGCTACGTGTCATCTATTCAACCAGTTATGTGAATAATCAGGTCGGTACAAGACATTTTTCCGGTTTATAGATGCGTTATTTTAAACCATTGTTGTTACTTAAACATATCACAATGATTAATTTAAAACATTTTCTTTCAGATTATTAAAGCATCATTCATACTTATGTTTTTACAATATTCTTACTCCATGCTGACGATCTTGTTTAGTGAACAGAAAGGCATTCATCTTCTATCATGATAATGCTCGGCCTCACACAGCACTACGAATGAAAAATCATCAGTTAGTAGGTTTCGCTTGCTGTCAACGTTATTCGGGGATCGAATTTTTTTTTTTTAGAAAATCAAGACATTTCCTGCTTAAATTTTTTGTTCGAAATCCGAATTGTTCCGTTTTAAGATGTTAGTGAACCGACGTTGTCCTGTATGAAAATTACGATACGTTTAACAAATAGACATTGTGCTAAAAAAAAGATTGCACACTGTTAATTTATCGTAATAAAACTTACGAATCGACAACCATTGGCGTCCAGGTTAAGTTCTTGTGTTCCTCCAACCATACCTAAAGCCGAATTACATCTGTAATTGAAAAGACATTAAAGACATTAATGAAATAATGTTTGAAGGAATTGTTTATTGTTATGACGATATAAAATATTGTTTATATATTATCTTTCTATCTATATAATAAATAGGGCTATGACAACAGAATATTCTTATCTTTGCTTTGATTCTCGCGTATATATCCGACACAGTTAGATACAGTTAATTAACCGAGAACCACATCACTCTATATATATATTCAGGTTAAAATGGCTAAAATTGACACTTTTATGCTTATTAAAAAAATTGATGCCTTGGACTTTTATAAAAAAATTCTGAAAAGTTGTAATTAACTGATTTCTATATAATTTTGTTCCTCATGATAACTCTTGCGTGTGCCCCAGGGGCTCTTTTAGAGCTAATAAAAACGCTCCATTCTGGGGACTATTTTACCATATTTGTCCAAAATTTTCCGTGTATGTCTATTTAGCAGTTTTGCATGGTGCTGAACTCAAATTTAAATATGTTAAGGCCTTGGGGACTTTGGGGGCTAAATGAGGGGGAAAATGATGGACTTGGTCATTTCTTTTTTGGCATGGTGCAGAACTCAAATTTACATATGTTAAGGCCTAAAACGGCACCGTTTGTTCATTTTCACCAGGATTTTATGTTCCCTGGGGACTTTTGGGACTAAATGAGGGGGGATGCTAAAATTATATAAACCGACTATATAATATACACATCGATATGGTATTTAAATTTAATCTTAGTTTAAAAAACGTATTTATTATGGATTTCAATAAAATAGCATTAAACGCTTAGTTAATCAAAAAAACACATTTCGACAATGCTTTAAAAGTTCATTAAACTCACCCTGCTCCGTCTTGAAAACGAACTCTGTTGTAATCGCCATGATGCGCTTCATTAAATTTCAGACAGGTGTACCTTTCCCATTCAGTGAAAGAACGTCCCATAGTATATAAGTCTTTTGTAGCTGAAATTAAAACAGTACAACGATTTGATAAGATTTCAAATTAAGTTTAGTTTAAAATTACATCAGTGTCAGTAATAGCATTAGACTTTACGGATCGCTAATTGTATAAAGTTAGAAAATTAAAAAAAAAAAAAAATTATGTGCCGATTGATCATAGAAAAAAAAATTCACCCGAAGAGAATTGGACCGGCTTCCTGCAAAGGGAATGTCAAATTTACAAGCGAATCCTAATCGTATGTAAATCCTAATCAGGGGAGATGATAACGTTAGGTTTTTGCAGTTCTTAAAGAAAAGTGACAGGGTCCTCCGATGTACAGCCCCTGGTATACCTAAATGGTTGCTCATTTGGTACTAAACAAGTTCAATGTCGCTTAATTAGTGTGTTAATTATGCTGTATCGATCACGGAAATGTGGAAATTTTATTTTGAAAATGGCAACGAAAGAAGTTCGCATTGCGACTTTTAATTGAGAAAAATAGAAAAAAAAAAAAGAAAGTATTCGCATTTTAATTTTTTATTGGAAAAAAGAAAAGTAAAAATTCGCTTTTTAAATTGAGAGAAAAAAAGAAAAAAATGTTTGTATTTTTTATTTCTTTTGGATAAAGTAGAAAAGAAAATGAGTTTTAATGTTAAATATTGATTTAAAAATAGAAAAGTTATTATTTCGTTACGGCATGTTGTTTGAATCTCTATTTCGAAATTATTATTGCACGTAAATAGCTTTTAAACGTTTCTATATTTTAATACTTCAAAATTTACTAAGAATCTGAAATGCTTTCAAGGGAAGCTACTCTTCGAGAAAAATATTTATTGCCTTTATTCAATATACTATACGAAGAAAAGTATAAATGTCTTGGTATCCTGAATATATATTTTCAGAAAGTAACTGACACGAAATAAAATATATTCCTGCCAATAACACACTGGTAGGGAGAAACGTATAAAAAACGGACAGTTAGAATCAAGTATAGATATGTCAAAGGGATTACTGCTTGAAGCTGACTTATACATAATAACTTTATTTTCGATAACTTCACAAATAGGTAATAAAAAGGTTTAGAGATTTTAAAAGTTTTTAATAAAACAAAGAATACATACTGAAGTCATAGGGCGCCACTTCGTAAGGAACGCGCGCGTTTGGCCATCGGAATCTTTCGTTACGCACAGCTTTCCGCTTTTTCCTGATGTTATCCGGCCTGTTAACATTACAATCAAATGAATAATAATAATAATGATGATGATGATGATGGTGGTGATGATGATGATGATGATGATAGACCACATGGAACTAAAACAACTCAATTCGCAAAATTGATTTAACTATACTCCTCCCCCTCCCCCCAAAACGATAGTATTGGCAAAGACTGGCGCCACACCAGATAGTTGTGAAGAATCAACGAGGATGGGAAGACCCAGGAAATAATACACTAACGAGACCTACACTTGATGAGTGCGAAGAGGACTGGGACCTTTAGAATGCTTATTGCCATCCAAAACGTGAAGAATAATGGTCGTTGCTAGCGAGTAATCAATGGCAAGCGGCTGTTGCGATAATGCAAATACATTTACAAAAGTTATCGAAAGAAGTGGAGAGTATTGGAAATCTGGAGAGACTTGAGGTCACCCAAACTCCAGGGAACACCACCGGTTGTTGTCAGTGAGTAATCTCTGATAATGGTTTGTGTGAGAACTCCTAATGAGCACAATTAATCAGAAAGAATAGAGATGCCAAAGATGGAAAAAACATTACGCATACATGGATTGGTAGCATAAAGAGATTACTTGTATGGTGGATGGTAGATAAAGAAGCTGCACTCAATTAAAAATCTAATCTCAATATCATGGACCAGCGAATACATCGTATATAGACGGAAAATACGAAACCGGTTCTTTAAAGTACGCACACTAAGAAATTGGAACAGATTAGCTGAAGAGACAATGAATGCCGAATCAACTATCAGAATAAAAAAAACTACGTGGACAAATATGTGAAGATGACAGTACTAGCTTCAATTCATTCGGATTTTGGTTGGTTTTGTTTTACGGCATATCAACTATTTTGGGGTTATTTAATGCTGAATACAGCAATTTTGGGAAAAGTTTTTATTCTTCAAGTTCTTTATATCTTCATATATTTAGTCATGGTGTTTGGCATGATTTTTTGGTAGAGGTAAATTCTAGATTTTGTATTTGACTTTGCATAGCATGATTGAAGTTTGCAAAAGGAAAGGAAAAAACAATAACACCAATATTTGTTGCATTTTTAGCTAGGAAGACAGTATCTTCAGACAGCCTGATTTGATAGCACCAGATGCTCTAACAGGTATTACTACTCCAGGCCAAAGTGAACCGAAGAGCAATGGTAACCAAAGGGGCAACTCCACATTCACTACAATCCCCAAATGGGTATCCATCACAGAATGTCTTTAAGATCATAACCAGGAACGATCCAGTCTGATCTTTAATATAGAAAGCGGTGAAATCTGATAAATTAGGTAAATGCATGTAGTAAGAAGGTAAATCCGAATTGTAAATAACAGCAATGTTTTTAATCAGTTAAAAATGCCTAGAAAGTTGGATATTTTCATTTCTTTCATATTGCAGTGAAATTAGACATGAGACCAGTTCATCGTAAGCGATCTAGATCCTCTCAATTGGTGGAATTCTGAATGGATGCAAAATTTGCCATGATCAGATGCGTTGACGTTCCTTTGAAAGCGGTAAATCACGCACCCTTCTTCAAAAAAGGTAATGCATGGGTGCATGACTTCGGGAATCGAAGAGAATCATAGTTCTTCTGCTATAAACCCTAGATAAGTGAGTATTCTTATACGTCACTTATAACTGACAAAAAAACCTTGAAATTCTTACGTCACACTAGGAGCTCGTAAGGTCAGAATTTTGTTGGGCCCACATGCTTACTCAGGCCACGATATAAAAATAAACGAACCAAATCAGTGATAGCTGAGAGACTGAATATACCGTGTCAAAATTCAGATTCTCATTTAAATTGAAACCTGGGAATGTGTTTTTTTTTGGGGGGGGGGGCTTTCATCTCATAATTAGCATAGCTTTTTGCCCCTCACATACTAAAAGGTTACCGATCCCTAGAGTCTAGGTGACAAGACTGAGTGACAAAACAATAATATTGTTGTCTAAGAGCAAAGTGTAGTATATGTTCTGATACTACACTTTATATTTCATGTCTTTGATCAGCAAAGGAAAATATCAGAATTCAAAAGAAAATATGCATTAAAATGAAAATTTATTCTTTTTCAAAATACGTGTTAATAAATTTTGATAACGAATGACAAAATATAAATTTTTATGTAGATTTTTGTTTATTCCAGGAATAAAATAATGGAAAATATCACTTTACGTCATATATAAGAAAAAACAGCAATAAAATTATTTAAAGAGAACTTACGAATCTGGCATTGCGTATAGATAATTGAACTGTTCGGTTGACAACATCATGTCAAGTTCGGCCAACACTTTGCCATCAGCAGACACAAGTTTATTTGCAGCTTCTACAATTAATATACATAAGAAATATTAGATAATCAGATAACTTAAATCTCATAACATTATTAATCGTATATTTATCTAGCAATTATTATGTTAAATATAAGTTAATCAACGTTTGCTTTCCTAAGCATTTTCCTATATATTTTAATTAAAACAAATACATGCTAAATTATACTTTAGTTCCGTGATTGATTTATGTATTAAAATCCCATTTAATTATGTTTCTGATTTTTTTAGATAAGAATTGATATACTTCATAAGGTTCGCAAAGATCTGTGGCATAATGGATAAAGTACTTTATAAATTCAGTTGTAAGTGACACACTTCTGGAGGTTGAAAGTTCAATCATCAATGCAGGCGATACTTAGGATACTATTGCAATTGCTTAAAATTACTACCTGGTCATGGCTTACGAAACCGGAGCATGCTAACCACTAGATTAAATGAAGGGTTTCGTTCGAGAGTTTCGGTTGGAAAGAAAGTAATGTAACTTCTTCACTTTGCATCTTCCTAAGTTATACACAATTCTAGATTTCTTGATGAGTTGGTTGTTTTTGTTTTACGGCATATTAACCTTTTTCGGGTTATTTAATGCCGAAGTTTTTTTGATGAATTGGTGTCTTAATATCTTGCTTTTCTTTTCAGGTATAGTAATTAGTGGGAAAGTATTAAGTTTAACTGTCTGATCCGTCAAAACATGGATATTAGTGAGAAGTATGTGCATACTATATGAATCCAAAAAAAGGAAACTCAGCTGCAGAAGCTACAAGGAATATTGGACCTGTTTGATAAATGTTTTGAATTATCGAAAATGCCAACGGCAGTTTGCAAAATTTGCTTCTGGAGACTGTTAAAGTCTCCAGAAGAAACTTTTGCAAACTACCGTTGACAGGTTAACTGTCAAATCGATGACGTTCGATGAAGACGCCATTAAAGTTGCTGTGTAGATCTATCCAAAGTTAAATAGCAGAGAATTAGGTCAACAATTCAATACGATCTATACCACAATCATTTCATACCTTCACGAGTCAGGAAAATTTTCAAAATTTAGACATTGGGTTCCCTACGACTTGACTGACGCTCAACGAAATAAAAAATTGATTGTTTGCATATTTTTGCTTTTTAGGAATTATCGAGAACCATTTCTGCAAAGACTAGTAATTAGAGATTAAAAATAAAATTGGGTCTTTGCAAGAATGCCCAAAGCAAAAGACAATGGTTAGACCGAAATCAAAGTCCACAGCATGTTCCTAGTGAGCGTAACCAAACAATCACTCAGTAAAATATTGTACAAGCGGCCTGCATTACTCAATGCTTTAGCATTATAATGTGAGACACAGCAAGAGTAACCCAGGAAAAGGTCATGAATTTCAATTTGAATTTTTGCCTCATCCATCTTATTCATCTGATATTGCTCCATCCTACTACCATCTTTTCCAATTCTGTGGATGTTCAGCATAAATGGAGACGCCCTGGTATTATTATAGCCTCTTTGTAAAAACTTCAAAGGTATTTATCTAAGCTAGCGGTCCTTACAGAATCACTTTTTTTTTTTTTTTAATTATTATTATTATTATTATTATTATTATTATTATTATTATTAATAATAATAATAATAATAATAATAATAATAATAATAATAATAATAATAAGAAGAAGAAGAAGAAGAAGAAGAAGAAGAAGCAATAAAATTTATGAAAATGACGACCAAATAAAGAATAGCCTAGATTTGTTTTTCTCTAAAACATCAAAGAACTTTTTTGAAGAAAGCACCAAGAGGTTAGTTGATCGTTGGAAAGAATTCATAGAAAATGAGGGAAGTTCTATAAAGATAAAAAATGCCGTAATATAAATGTTTCAGATGAAATAAATGTCGGACAAAACGACATTACTTTCTTTCCAATCTAATAGAGATTTGATATCTGTCTGTCTGAAGCCAAAATGTTACTGTTGCTTCTATGTTCAGTTCAGTTTATTATACTATTTCGGACTAAACTACTATCTTTTAATACTTAATTCAAGTAAGTTGTTATGTAGTATCTGTTCTGTTGTCATGAGATTATCATCCCACGCGTTACATCCTCATTTGGGTGCTTCGTTCCTCATATTATCTTCCGAGACATTACCTCCTCCTGTTTTATTTTGGGAGAATAGTGTAGTAACTTTTCTATGATCATGACATCGTCCTCCCAAACATTGCCTCCTCATTTATAGGGAGTTCTGTAGTATCTGTTATATTATCATGAGACCATCGTTCCAGTCATTACTTCCTTCTTTTTAAGAGGTTAGTGTAGCACCTGTTCTGTTTTCTAAACATTCCTTTTGCTTTTGAAAGGGATGGTTATATAGTATATATTTGTTCGTCATGATACCAACATTCCAGGCATTAGCCCCTCTTCTAAGGAACAGGGTAGTATATGTTTATCCGGCATATATACGAGCAAAAATATACACAAGAGCAAGCATATTTTTTATAATAACAATAATAATAATAATAATAATAATAATAATAATAATAATAATAATAATAATAATAATAATAACAGTAATAACAGTAATAATAATGACAATAAAAATACCAACAATAACAATAATAATAACCTTAACAATAATAATAATAATAACAATAATCATCATAAAAATCATAATAATAACAATAAAAACAACAATAAAAACAACAACAATAATAATAATAATAATAATAATAATAATAATAATAATAATAAAATGTTTCAAAGAATTTGAAAAAAGACTAGGAGAAATCGAAATCAAAGGGAAGACTAAAATTATTCAATGAACGGTAATTCTGAAAACAGCTGAAATTTTAAGGAAAACGTTCGAATGCGGAAAACACTGACCACTCCCATAGAAACTGTAACAGATGTAGTAAAAAACAAAAATAGAGGAACACCACATTGAACCAAGAAAACCGAAACCACAAAATTTGAAATTAACTACCCCCCCCCACACACACAAAAAAAAAAATGTAGTGTCAGCATCGACTGGCATCACACTAAAAGGTCGGGAAGGATCAAAAAGGATGTAAAGACCGAAAAAAGAAAGCACCAACCAGACAGCCATTGTATAAATGTGAAGAGGACTGGAACCTTGGGAAGGCTTATTACTACCTACATTCTAGTGAAGGCCAATGGTCATTGCTAACAAGAAGTGAATGGCAAGCGGGTGTTGCTATAACGCAAATTCATTTGCAAAGGTTATCGAAAGAAGCGGAGAGTACTGGAAATCTGGGAGAATTTGTTGTCACCCAAACTTTAGAGAACAGCACTGTCCGTTGTCAGTGAGTCATCTCTGATGATGATCTGCATGAGAACTCCTAGCGAGTACAAATGGTAATAGGAAAGATACTTGTTATTTTTAGTTTTGCAGGAAGAATATCACAGTTTATGAATTTTCGAATGAAATTAAAGCAGAATAAGTAGTGGTAGTAGTTGGATGCAAAGCGGCAGGACCCTAAGAGATCTTTGGGGAGAAGAAAAGGGGTCACCCTCAGGTTCAGGGCACAGAACCCAAATCAGACATGATAAATGGACGCCAATGAGAATGTGACCAAATGATACACGGCCAGTGTAATGTCTTTTACATACGTACATTTTTGTTTGAAAAACTCCAGTAATGAAATTATTGATAAACACTCCTAAAAGTGACCTTTTTTTTTTTAAATCTAATAAAAAAATATAGATGGATTAATTTTACATAAAACTGCAACATCTTATATTTATTATTTGCTTAATTCAAAAACACACACAAACTGATGTTGTATTATTTGCTATATTCCGACTACTTTTCAAGTCTTGAATGTTAATCTCACCACGTTTCACATGATATGATCAATGACCTCATTATGATATATCTTGTTGAACTCGGAAATCTTTATGCCGAACTCTATAAACTATACGGGATTTTGAACTGAACCCTTAAATTTATCCATGAGATAGATTGATTAACCTCATTCCGTCAGCCATAACCAGGTAAAAATCTTCAGAATTTTGCTATTTTAACCATAGTCAGTATCGTGAACATAAAACCTTTATCCCCAAAAGACTGCCCCTTAGAACCGATTATACTTAACATCGTTAACCATTGCGCCATGTGTCCGAAAATAATTCCAAACTGGACAAAGCATTTAAAAAAAAAAAACAAAAAAAAACGAATTACAAGTTTTCTTCTTAACAACATGCTGCAACGATCCGAAAAGAAACTGACAACGTAATAAAATTAAATACTAATGTTGTAAGAAGAAAGCTATCGATGACAAAGAATCGATAAAGAAACATTTTATCTTCACTTACGTCCTATTCCGCCTAGAGCGGTTGTTATTATTTCATCCACTGTTTTATTTGTATAGTTGTCAAAAGATCCGATCCCATTCGGGCTGATTCTGTAATTTTTTCCTAGATTAGGTGGAACGGGTATAGGCAAAGTAGAATCGATGAAGAATAATACCTGTGAATGAGAAGAAAAGAAAATTAATTATTAATTAGGCACTTCCACGGGCTTTGATTTTTGACAGAAAATTGATGCTTTCGTCTGGAGACAAAAGAACTTTCATAATTTTTCAAACACCGCGAAAAGAAAATTCTTCTCTTTTTTTTTTTTTTTTAATTTGTTGAAAATAGTAACAAAATGGTTGCGGTGCCGTAAGAAATATTCAACTCGGTATTTAGTAGAAACAAAATATATTTAACAGAAAAACAATTATAACAAATAAAAAGTGTGAGCAAGCATCAGTACGACTGTTATGAGTGCAAGACTCGTGCATCACAATCGATAGACATATTCTCCCCGTCTTTATAGTTAGTCGAAAAGTTCATTATTATCTGTAAAGTTGAGCACTATATTAATAAGAAATTATATCATCCGCTGTAGATTACACATAACATTCCCTGTTTAAGAATAGACAGTTTCATTGCTTCGTAGTTTGATTTGTAGCAACTCATACATGTATGGCCATAACAGTTTCTTCATGAATCCAAAGTGTAGTGATAAGATATCATTGACTGCATGTTAGCGTTAGCTAATAGGAAAAAACTTAACACCAATTGTTAATTGGGAAATCCTGAACCCCTCCCCCAAAAAAAACAGAACTTGTCAATCACTGAATTTGTGACCACCTGAAACGTCCCCTCGGGGCAGCATTGTCACTGTAGTCACACACTAAAGGCGTTTTATGAAATCATTGTCGTTTCACTGAATTGACCTGAGTTTTGTTCGACTTGATTACACCTGTGTAAACTTTTTTCCGAAAACGACCTTTCAAATATCATACAATTTACTAATCTTTGTCTTTAGCGAAATAATAGTTGAATGTAAGGCAAATTCATTTGCAATGGTTATCGAAGAAGATATAAAATACTGGAAATCTGAGGAGACTTGCCATCCAGACTCCAGGGAGCACTACGATTATTATTAGTGAGTAATGCTGACTTTTGAGAGAACTCCTAGAGATTACATAATAATAATAATAATAATAATAATAATAATAATAATAATAATAATAATAATAATAATATAGAAGAGACTTTAACTTTAGTTATGTACGAATTATGCCATAATTTATGGAATCATAGTATAATAAATAGTGGTAGTGACTGTGACCAAACGGGTCACAAACTCATCTAGTTTAAATATCAATTTTATCTTCACATTATTTAAATATACTTTAAATACTTCGGAATAATCTTCTCACCTTTCTTAACGTCATTTTATAACATGTCTGTCTTTGTACTTTCAACCTTATTTATCATAGTCTGTGACGTTTTAATAATTTAGAACTGAATCTTTTCTTTGATCCATTGGGTTAAAAGACTGCTCCTATTCCCCGTTTCCTGCAAATAATTAGGCATAGTTTCCGTTGCAGACAAAACTAAATCTCTACATTTTTATTTTCCTTTAAAGAATATTTTGTCATATCGAAGAATGCTTACACTGTTGGAGCACAATTGATGCTTAACAGTGAATATCTTTCTTCCGTTTGCAGTTTCTTTAGAGCTACGACCCGGACATACGTGTAACTTGATCGTATATTTTAGGTCCGAAATCGTGAGAGTTTTGCCAGAAACAAGATAAAATAACCAATTTGAAAAAAAAAAGTGTCACTCGTGGTAGTTTTCACATGAAAGTATGCCTGATTTGCAACACAGATCCTTTTCAAAATTAAAGTACATATAAGAAAAATATTTTATTTCCAATGTTTTGTCAACCATCTTGTTTTGTTAACGTTACCATTTTATTTTAAAGATATTATTTTATTTTAAGGATATTGTTTTATTTTAAGGATAGTATTGCACACGCGCTTACACTCGCCGAATTTGCACTATTTTGGCAAACAGAACCGTTTGAATACCTAGAGCCTCATAGGCTATCATAATTATGATCTAGTAATACTACTACTATTATTACTACTATTATTACTACTATTACTAGTAGTAAATTAATAATAATAATATATATATATTTACCATTGAAATAAAAGTTTTCCAATTTTGTACTTAAATATATTAACACGAAGTTTTTAAGATAGCTCGATAGTGCAATACTAGAGCTATTAATACTTTTTTTATGATATACCGCTCAATCAGGAACCGACACACATTTTTATGCTCATTTTAAAAAAAGGTTTCAGCTTTATTATACGTACACTTGTTTCGGCCCATTATTGATAGTTTTATGTATTGTAGTTCTCTAGATATATAATTTTTCATTAAACTTATGTCAGTAGGAGCACTCATCAGCGCAAGATGGTGAAGGGGTATATCATGCAATATATATCTATGTATATATTTCAGATTAAAATATCAAAAAATTAAAAACGATTCCATTTTTAACGAGGTTATTGATAGTGCTTAATTTAAAAGAGCAAGATATTATTTTATTAAATTTAGGCAAACAAAATTACCATAAGTTGATATAATAAATGCTCTGTTTCGGTCTCAAAAGACATCGTCAGACGACAATAGACCTCTGGTCTTATTTGAGGTTAGTTATTTGATAGATTTCCATTTTCATTAAATGACTAGCCTCGAATATGACCAGGGTTTTTTTGTCGCCTGACGATGTCTTTTAAGACTAAAACAGTAAATGCATTGTAGCACTTATGTTAGTTTTGTTTACCTAAATTGGTAAAATTATATATATATATATATATATATATATATATATATACCAAGTAGGCATAAAGGCTTATTTAGACTTCGCCTGTAATAAAAATAAGAATACTAATAATCATGGTACTCAAATGAATCTCCCTTCGCATGATCTAGACTGATAGCTGACCCAACCACGTCTTTTTTGTCATTCTAGTTCTAGTTTAAAACCAAATTTTTAAAAAGCAAACCAACACTGGTTTTCTACCAATCCATTTCCGTTGATGGTTAGTTCCTTCTAGCAAATCATAAGAAATATAATTGGAAGAAATTATCAGTAATTTCATTGACGTTTTCATATAATTAAAAACGAACTTCATTTTTTACGTTTTTGTTCCCTTCATTCAGAGACTTTTTACTTAATTTTGCTTGTTCTCATTTCTCTTTCCAAACGTAGTTCAAAAATCCCAAGATGAATTAACCATATATATATATATATATATATATATATATATATATATATATATATATATATATATATATATATATATATATATATATATATGAATTAACCATATATATATATATATATATATATACATATATATATATATATATATATATATATATATATACTTCATTTATTCAGATAAATTTAATATACGAAAGTATAGATTTATGCGTAAACTTTAAGTATTTACTTCAAAAGTGCTCAATACGTAGGTAGAGCTAGTTAGTAATTTATAAAATATATATGGCGATTAAGCTACACTGAATATTCTGCGTTTCATCCAACTATAGGATTCGTCAGGCTTATGCGCATAAGCCTGACGAATCCTATAGTTGGATGAAACGCAGAATATTCAGTGTAGCTTAATCGCCATATATATTTTATAAATTACTATATATATATATGAATTAACCACATATGTATATATATATATATATATATGAATTAATCATATATATATATACACACACATATATATACATATATATATATATAAAATGTAAACTCGTTAATAATTTGATACGCAGTGTATATATATATATATATATATATATATATATATATATATATACTGCGTATCAAATTATTAACGAGTTTACATTTTTTGTTAATATTTAAGGAAGGAGTGAATAAAAATCCATGAAACTTTGAGAAAGTGCTTACTATTCAGCTACTCCAGTCAGAAAATAAAAGTATTTAAAGCAGTATTAGGGAAACTATGGAAGAAGATAGGAATATCTGTTGATTTCAGTGTGTCAAGTTATTAACGAGGTTGAGAAAAAAACACAATATACTCATAACTTGTTTATTGAAATAATTTTCCAACATTAAATGAACTAGGAAAATTGCTTAGAACACAATAACTACATAACAATTTCTACGTTGATATAATTAGTAGGGAATATGCGATTCTTTTTATGAATGACTTGTAAAAGACGTTGGTCCACAGAATCAGTCAAATTTGTGATTTCGTCCACAGTTATTCCTCGCGATACGTCTTGGAGAGCATTCCACAACTCATCTTTGATCTTAAATTGGCGTCCACTTGCATAGAGACGCCACTTTATGATACTTCAAATGTTCTCAATTGGGTTAAAATCTGGTGAATTCGCAGGCCACTCCGTCTTCCGTAGCCCAGAGAACCCCAATTGTTGCAAATACTCTTTGCTTTTGTTTGCTGCATGCGAGGGAGCATTATCCTGTATGAAAATAATGGTTCTTCAGAACGTCAACCTTTGCTTCTTTAGCCATGGTTCAAAGTGCTCCTTCAGAAAAGCTATGTAAGTAGTTTACGTCATTTTTACGCCTTCTGGAACTCTCCATAGGCCAACTAAAGTACCTGCGATAATCCCAGCCCAAATCATTATCCCACCGCCACCTTGTTGGCGCCTTAAACGCTGATAAAGATGTCGTCCATTTAGAACACATCCCTTGCTCTAGCCATCTGGGCCATCAAGAGTGACACACACTTCATCTGTGAGCAAAACTTTGGAAAAATCCGTTTTCATGTTGTGTTCTGTCCATTTCAATCTGTTTTGTATGTGATGTATGTGATGTTGCTTTAATGGAGGCTTTGTCACAGGCTTAACAGACTTTACCACTTCTTTCAGAAGGCAACATCGAGTACTTTTTGAGACATTTTTCAATCCGGCTTGGTCAAAGACTTCTCGCCTTGTCTGCCCAGGGTTTTTAACAACTTCACGTTTCATTTGGAGTAGAGAACGGCGTGAAACAATTCTAGATTTACCTTTATCAGCTCTTTTACGTATCTTTGTAGGATCCTTGACAAAGTTCTTCGCAGTTTGATGGTACCTTCCTATCATTTTCGATATTTCGAGGGTAGTTTCACCTTTTGCTAGCTGTCCTCTATAGTACTCTTTTCAGAACTACTAAAAACACCTTTACAACCTATTTTATTGACGAAACAAACTGCCTTATTAATAATTTGACACACCTCAAATACTGTGGATTCAGCAATTACAATGACAAGTTGTTTACATTGAGCGGAACAGTACGAAAGTTTCACAGTACGTGCAACTCAACATTGCCAACGTTTCCGAAGCTTTTGATACGAAATTACCGGTAAGTTTCTGAAACTGTTAAAAAAAATGTTATCTCATTAATAATTTGACACGTAGTGTGTGTATATATATATATATGTGTGTGTGTGTGTGTGTGTGTGTGTGTGTGTGTGTGTGTGTGTGTGTGTGTGTGTGTGTGTGTGTTACAGAAGATCAGAAGAATATCGTTTCATTTGTTTTTAGACGCCCTTGTTTTTTGTTTTTTTGTTTTTTAATTTTATTTCGTTTTTTTTTTCCTTGGAATTTTGCCGGCGGAACAAAAAGAAAGATTGGGAAATCAGCAAGACTGAACCACTCCAAACTCACATTAAAGAATGATCATTGCAAAAACAAAAAATCCCACCCACATATCACGGACATAGAGCAATCTTTAAATTAACAAATCTTGTTGATTCCAAGGTGGCACCCTCTGAATTGGCCCACATTATGTCTGGTGATTGGGACTGGTACTTTTCTTATGATTGTTATCTTTAGTTCTGTGATTAAGTCATATTTGAAAATAACGTCTGTTTTAATTGTTCTAATCAGCGCTGATTTATAACTAAACACATCACCCATCACACCTTTAGTTATCTATGTGTTTCTCTCAACACTTTACTCTATATTAAATCAACCACTCCCTATAATATTTCGTAATGTCTTGCTGACCATTTACAGAAAGACTGTCCTTTTGTTTTAGCGTAATCATCTAATTTATGAACATGTATACAAATCGGATGGAAAATAATAAGATTTTATTTTCACATAAGAATAATAACAATCATATGGTGAAGATTTGATCATATAAATAGAAATATTGGAACTCGGTATTTATCTCCTTCCCACGACGGGATAATGTAATACAAATGTCGGAAAATGGATTTTGAAGAGCAAGCGCCATAAAGGATGAGCACTCTGCTCTGCAAAAATTGCATGGATAGCCGCGTCGGCATTCCTGTGTGGGGATGCTAAACGTAACCCCCTCTGAAAGGATAAGAAGGCAACGCCTGGGAGGTTGAACCCCCGTGAACGAGACTAACCGTAACCCCCTCTGAAAGGATAAGAAGGCAACGTCTGGGAGGTTGGACCCCCGAGAACTCAACATGACCAAAAACATATTTTGATCAGCAGGGAATAAGTCATTTCAATAATAATCTGTACTCTGTTGGCTTTAGTGCCGACAGAAACCTTCAGCTGGACTCTGAAATGTTTAAGCTTATGGAGGCTTTAAAAATGTTTCTGTGTTCATTTTTTAATTAGTCTATTTACATACTTATTAACTCATTCTATATAATAAGCATTTCATGTACGCGCGTTTTTTTTTATCTGTCACGCGAGTTTCCTAAATATGCCAAGAATAAACATTTGTCGAGACTTTGAACTTATCTCCTGCGCTCCTGATCTTTGCAGTCAGCAAATTCCTTGTTTTCAGAACATCTGTTAATGAGGCAGATTCAACCGACCAGATAAATCCAAGTGATTTGGAACGAAATCGTCTGTAGACTTTCACAGCCAATCAAAATGATCGACAATTCGACAAGTCAGGAGAAAAATTCTAGATTGCTAACTTCTGAGCATGGCTAGAATACAGCAGGATTATAGAGCGTTGCCCGGGTTACAATTTAACAAAATCGAATAAAATTGAATTTCTTTTAATAACAAATACTAGCTGACTTTGACATCTCGCTATTGTTTCGCAAAGTTCATTATTTGAAATCCTTGAAACATTAATTTTAAATAAGTATTTTATTCATAACTTTGTAATAAACACGAAACAAAATCTTCAATGTTTTACAATCTAAAAAATAGGGGGAAAAAAACAACAATATATAAGAAACAATTGTTACCAAAGACTAGATAAATTAATCTTCCACCTATAGATAGTATAGGATTTTAGTGGTTTTGCTAAATGTAAAATGTTTATTTGGCTCGAAAAACTAATATTGTACAAGGAAAAATGACAGTGTAACAAATACATTGCGGTCATTTTTTCTTTGTGTTCGTGAACTGGTTGACATTACTTTTTCTCGAGCCGAATAAACATTTTACATTAAGCAAAAACACAAAAAAAAACTATCTAGTTAGGTAGAAGAGTAACTTATATTGCCTTTGGTAACATTTATTTGTTACATATTTGATTTTTGCACTGCTTTTTCGAATCTCTGTGAATCGTAAAACAAACCCAAATCTTCTTATTTGTTCATATATAGATACATCATTAACGCTTTTGTATACAAAAGCATTTATCTTTTAAATGTGATGGAGGAGAAAGAAAAAAAGCAATTTGTAATTTCAATAAATATTCGTCTTAGAAATAAAACAAAACAAAACCTATTTGTTACAAAGGAAAATAAAAATAACCATTGAACTAACATACAAGAGAATATTAATAATTAATTAATAAAATGTCTTTTTCAAAACAAATATGCAAATTGGTTAACCTTGCGACTGATCTCATGTGCAGTATTAAAAAAAATGGTACACTTATTGCATGAAATTGAATTATATTGAAATCCATTTCATTTTCACTTTATAGCTCATTCAAGAAATGTGCTAAACTTTTGCATTCATTTAGATAATTATATTTATTCATATAATAGCAGGCAGACTCGACGTCGCCCGGGATTGAATGGTGATCAACGAATGTTTCACACTCCTATATTTTTTATTGTTATCGAAATCGGTGAAATTGTCCATTTTTAAATCTAATCGATTGATTGCCTGCTCTAGTGGTGGACCCATTGCGGTGCACCGGAAAGAAGTTCACATGCCTTTTCGCAGTGACTTAGTCCACAATGCATTATAGTCTACATTGCATTATAGAGAACCTACTGGTGATGTTATAAAATTATATATTATATAATGGCTTGAATTAAAGATTAAAACGTAAAAGTCAAGTATAATCCTAAATTGTGCTTTAAACAGAAAAATTAATTTCGGACGCGTCCCTGTCATATCAAACCTACTGTTGATTTTATATGCCTGGCTTTACTGCTTGTGCGGTGATAATGGCTTGAGTTGAAGTTTAACATGAAAAGGTCAAGTATTATGGTACAATTATGCTTTAAACAGAAACATTAATTTCGAACACACCCCTGTCATATCAAAGAAACATGCTGTTGATTTTATATATCCGGCCTTTGGGCTTGTGTAGTAATAAAACTTCTCAAACGCACTTGTGATGTAAGGATGTGTGTGGCATTAACTTTGGTCAAAATCGTCTGTTCCTTTTTTCATCGAATTATTTCCATTATCAATCATCGATCCTTGTCAGAGACATTTCGATACAAAACCTATCTAAGAACACTGCAAGGTCCATAAAGTACCTTTGTGTGACATTTCATAAAAATCGACCCAGCCGTTTTCGAGTCCATAAGGAACGAACTCTCAAACACACACACACACACACACACACACACACACACACACACACACACACACACACTCAAAGTTCCTCTTATATAATAGTAGATCGAGATAATGAAATTTATTTTGGTTTGTCCGTTTTGTTTAACGGCATATCAACCCTTTTTATGGTTATTTAACTTTGCATTGATTGTTTTCCCCTTTTACAGCATATCAAGTCCGTTTTGTTTTTTTTGTTTTTAACTTTGTAAAACTTTTATTTACATCAAACAAGACATATTGCCACTGAAACGGAGCCAGATTTATAGGAATAACCTAAGTAAGAAACTGTGCAAGAATACGTTTGTTTACATTGCATTTAAATTATCTACATGCTAGTCTAGGAAGCAGGTAGCAGAGAGGGAATTCGAGACAAGCGCCTAAAGCCCGTTCGACGTATATACCCCCAACTAAGCCAACAAGCAGCAAAATCTCACTCCTTCACTGTTGAGATGTCGGAAACCTTTCTACTCTAACAGGTTCTTCCCTCGGATTGGTAGACTTTAAAATTTCTTCTTTGTTGCCTGCTTCCATAACTGTACTAACCTACAGAAGTTTAAATGTAATGTGAATAATCATCTTACTCCTGAACTCCTCACGGTCCCCTGTTAGACACAATCCCAAATAGTAACCTCTTACGTTTAAGTGACATTTGGTAATACGTCTTGTTTGGAGTGACCAAGAGTTAAAAAAAAAAGAAGAAGAAGAAGAAGAAGAAGAAGAAGAAGAAGAAGAAGAAGAAGAAGAAGATTAGTTTGAAGTCACAAACGAATTAATGAGAAGTATTATTGCTATACATTATTTGTTTTTGGTCGTAAAAAAATCTTTTTTAAAGATAAATAGGCAACTTTAGTAAAAAGTAATTTTTTTAAAATCCACTTTTAGTTATTATTTATTTAAAAAAATACTTCTAGTAATTAAGCTGGAAAGAAAATCCAAAATATAAATTCTGTAGTGAAATTATGACCTTATCCAAATAAATCAACAATAATAATAGTAAAACATTGTAGATGACCTCGTCTTTGAATCAAAAAACAGAAGTGGATCAGCTGAAGGCCAAGGTGGCCCAATTCTTTGACGAACTTTTTTCTGCTAATCTCATTCAGCCTCTCCCTTTCCTTCCCACCGCCACTCCACAACATCACCTATTTTACACATAACAACGTCGTCGTCGTCGTCGTCGCAATGAAATGTTCCCGCGTTCCGGTCTCACTTCTATCAGCTGTTTAAGTCTCCAGTATTCCAAATCGGAGGAAAAGAAGAGAGAACTAAATGAGATGAAGTTAAAATTTGACACCAAACTAAAGCACTATTTCTTTCTTCCTTTTCTTTTTTTTTTTTTCAATCGTTTTGTTTTTCTTTATTTCGATAATTCTTTCTTTCTGTGTAATTATTTTTAGTTTTTGTAGTGCATCCGTTTCTTTTATCAATTTAACCGTTTGTCGTCTATTTTTATTTTTTCTTCTTTTTCCTTTTTTGTTTTTGTACTTTAAATTTAGTCTTTTGATTCCATTTTATTCTTTTAATCCATTTCATTTTTTTTCGAGGAAAATTGTGCTTCGCTCGTGTTCGCACTAATATTCATCTATATATATATATATATATATATATATATATATATATATAAGCGAAAATGTGTGTATGTATGTTCGCTTTTTGTGTATGTCCACGAAAGACTTTTTCCGAGAAGGGGTCGGTCGGCTCACAACTTCTTAAAACTTTTTATATCGCATATAAATCATAATATCTCCGAGTTAACAACGGAGGTCGCCTGTCTATTTAATTTGCTCGACTTCAGGAAGATAAATATTCAACATTTGTCGCTCGCTGCATGTGGATTAGGCTTTTTCGTATAATAAAAGCGACACTAATTCTGGCAATCAGTGTTGATCCAATGTGGAAACATTTTCCTTATATCAAACAATTGCTATTCAATTTGGACAAGGGGAGTTGGTCTGCCCCCCCCCCAAACACCTTGGTAAAATAAAAATAAAAAAAGCGTTCCCGAATTAAATAAAATACGTCCCCGCAGTCAAAGTTGACCTAATTAAGTCATTAAAACGTGCACCTGTCAATTCTAAGTAATTAAATAAATTCAAACGTGTTTCCGTTAGTATGTCGCGGTGGCCTAGTGGAGTTTTTTTTTCACACTTTAATTTCCAACTTTTCAGGGTCGATCCTCATACTCACCTGCCAAAACTTTTTTATTTTAACCCCCCCCCCCCGGAGTTTTGATTTACCCAAAACCACAGACACCTCCAAACACCCGAGCAACGCCGGGTACCCCCACGCCCACTAGTCTATATATATAAAAGCGAAAATGTTTGTGTGTGTGTGCGTTTTCGTGTATGTCCAAGAAAGGCTTCTTTCCGAGAACCGATCGGGCGCCTCACAACTTCTTAAAACTTTTTATATCACGCCTAAATGATAATATCTACGAGTTAACAACCAGGGTCGCCTGTCTATTTAATTTGCCCGACTTTGAAAAGATAAATATTCAACATTTTCGATCGCCGCATGTGCATTAAGCTTTTTCGTATAAAAAAAAAGAAGCGAACAGACTCGCGGTAAATAAAACACTGTCCCGCACTCAAAGTTGACGTCATTAACTCGTCAAAAACGGGCACCTGCCGTTAAACGTCGCACTTTTTTTTCACACTTTATTATTTTCCAACTGCGCGTCAAAGCTTTTTTTTTAAGCAAACACCCGGCCAACGATTTGCCCGAAAACACACACACACACACACACACACACACCTAAAAACACTCGGGCAACGCCGGGTACCCCCCGCTAGTATTTATATAAAAGAATGTATGATTCGATCAAGTTAAAAAATAAAGAAAAAAAAAGAAAAAAAACGTTTCAAACTGGAAAGAAAACGGGGGAAAATCGATATATAAAGCAAACAGAAAAAAAAAAGAAAGAAAATGTTTAATTATGGTTAAGATGGATTTAGTTGACGTGTGTTTGTATATTTGTATCTACAGGTTTCACTCTAAAATTGATTAAGCGATCATTGTGAATTTTGAAACACAGCAGCTAAATGTGAGAGGTCCACATGTGGGTTATATTTAGTCTAAGTGACTTCATACAAATGGAGTAAAAAGGCGTGAAAATTTAGAAGCATCTAACGTTTATAAACCCTTAGTAATATATATAAGTAAGAAATTGATAAATATTCCGAAAACTTAGTTTCTTTTGGAATTGGAAAACAGTTTTTAGGGGTGGAGTATAATAAAGTCAGAACTTCTGTTTAAGAAGTCAAAATTATTAGATTTGCATTGAATTTTGATTCATAGTAATTATGCACACATCAAGAACATCTTTTCTTTATGTTTAGACCTTAAATATTAGTCATTTTGTTGGATCAAAATCATGTAATAGGTTTAATATCATTACATCTAGATTTTAATCTTCGTATATTTCCTATATAATAAAATAAATGCAGAAATTCCCCTTTGGACCAAAGTATAGTAGGTTTGCAACAACAAATGCCGCATACAAATTCAATACATCTAGGCTAATAGCTACTATCTTATGTTGATTTGGAACATCATTTTCTACACATCCAATCGTGATATTAAAATGCTAAATTGCATTCTACGAGCAACATCATCACAATTGCAACATCTTTAGAGGAAGAAGTCCCTATTTTTCTCTCTACATATTTAGTCCTACCACTACTCCCTGTTGTTACCATAACGAATTCTACACTTTCCACATATTCCCTGCTTTCACCGCCCGTAAATGGCTATTAAATACATAGAGCTAACATATTCTTCACAGTTTACGATTCATAAATAATAACGGCTCTCTTGCCAAAGTCCGCCCATTCTGATTGGCTGAGGTCAGATAATTCTCATATTCTGGAATCAAATTCTACGCTTCATAAACGAGCGGTTACTAAAATTACAATATGGCGTAACTAAGAAACATATTATTTCGCACAACATCAAGTTCGTTTCATGCTTAGGTTATTACTGTCATGTGTGTGTGTGTGTTTGTGTTTGTGTTTGTGTGTGTGTGTGTGTGTGTGTGTGTGTGTGTGTGTGTGTGTGTGTGTGTGTGTGTGTTGCACTTCACAATTCGCTGGGGGTTTGCTATAAATGTTAATAAGTCTCAAAATATTGTGAATTGAGAACATAAACAAAAAACATACGTCGTTACTGGTTCTTATTATAGTACTTCATGCGTGTGTTTGTGTGTGTGTTTCTGTGCTGTGTTAAAAATAAAATAACTACTGTTTTAAAACAAGTGCAAAAAATAATAAATGCATATATAAATTACAGAATGCAAATTTTTGTGAGATAAATAAATATATATGTATGTATGTATATATATATATATATATATATATATATATATATATATATATATATATATATATTCAGTAGATTTGCAGTACATTTCTACTTTTTAATTTTTAATTTTTATTTCTATTTAAAGAAACTGAGCAACAGTCACGCGTGGCCGGATACAGTTAGTAATTATATATATATATATATATATATATATATATATATATATATATATATATATATATATATATATATATATATACCAGCGATAATCGTGAGTGCCTGCATTTATGTTTCCCGAAAGGATGAAACACTTGTGTCGGTAGGTATAAAAATAATTATAGTAATAATCTTATATATATATATATATATATATATATATATATATATATATATATATATATATATATATATTGTGTGTGTGTATCCATCTAAAGAAATCATAAAAGTGTTCGAATGTAAGTTTTGCGAGAGCTAATATAAATTCTTTATTTAAAAACTATACATAAGGATAATCCTAAGATTAGAAAAATAACAACTCTATAACTAAATATTTATAAAGTTAAAAAGAATTGGAATCAGTAATTGTATCGGAATCAGGAACATTTGGGAATCGTCACGTTACTAATACCACTGTTAAGACAGCTGACTATGTCCGCCTGATTATACATAAATAGGGTTTATTTTTTACTGGTCGTGTAACAGTTGAGATTGGTTGCACTGGTCAAAATTAAGTTAAAGGTGATTCATGTTCCGGGTTTCGAATCTTGCGATCGATTTGAACAGTTATCTTTACACTGAAGATATCATAAGGATGAAACTTATGCATATGTTGATCATAATAAAATATTTATTATTACATGATTAAAAATTACATATACATATAAAAATATGGCACGGTCGTAAAATACGCTTAAATATTATATTCTAATTCATGCAGATTTCGTATTTATTAATGAAGAGCCAATTATCGTTCGATTATTAAACTGTATCTAATATATGGCAGTAATTTCTAAAGTTTAAAAAGAAAAATGAGTTGTGTGCCATCAACTAGAATCGAAACTGAAATATATACCTCTCCAGCCTTGTTCGTTAGTGCACGACTTAAATCCATACATAAAGGAAAATCGCAAAAAAAAAAACGTTATTTAATCTCTATCTTTTAATCAGCGCAGTAAAAAACGAATATAGTCAATTTACTCCTGACTAAAGGCAATGCTTTCTGTTTTTCAATTTTGACCCCTTAAGAGCTATTTTACTGACTAAAAAAACTCGAATCGAAAGTGTGCTACAGGTCACATTACCATATATTTCAAATTATAACTCTACACAAACTATTCAGAGAGGAGTTTGGGAGAGACTTTCGCACACACACCGACAAGTTTACACACACACACACACACACACACACACACACACACACACACACACACACAAGCGCGCTTGTGTGTGTGTGTGTGCTAAAACGTTTTCATCTTAAATTCTATGCAATCATGCAGAATGTGGAAAGTACCCATAAATAGATTTTAGCGGATTAATGCAATAATACCAAAAATCTAATAAGAAAAAATAAAAATAAATAAGAAATTAATTAACGCTCATTTTCACATAAACATGTAAATTAGTTAACCTTCATGCAGTTGCTTGCATATCCATGACTGAGTATACTAAAAAGTTTGTTTTAATAATTTTTAATAAAAAAGTGAAAAAAGGCTTTTAATATCAATGACAGATCGAGAAAAACCCAACTTTATATGTATATAGATAACACAAAATATGCATATAATTATATGCAGAAACTTCGCTTAATATCACAATCTTCAGTGCGACAAGGCGACGAGTATATATATATATATATATATATATATATATATATATATATATATATATATATATATATATATATATATATATGTACAAAATTACATTAATAATCTAAAGATCTAATTAATTCAGAATTATGCCGGTTTCAAGGTAGTTCAATTTTAACAATTTTTACTGTAATTTAAAACAGATATACGAAAATATCCCCCCCCCCAAAAAAAAAAATTTATCAAAACATGATGAGACGGGTCACCCTGCTTGATACCGTTAATAACAGGATGAAAACGTGTTCAGATACGTATTAACCTTGTATTTCTTTAAATAAGACTGATGAAATTCTCACATCAAATTCTTTAAAACAATATAAAGTTTAAAATTGTCTAGTTGATGTCGAAACAATTGTAACATTCGAACAAATGCAAATATGATGAATTTTTTCCTTTGTGGTTTTGGTTTTTGCAAGTATATATATGTTGTCTGGCTGTGGAAATAATATATATATATAATTATATATATATATATATATATATATATATATATATATATATATATATATATATACTTGATTTTCTTGTCACACTAAAGATTGTAATTAAGCGAAATTTTCTGCATATATATATATATATATATATATATATATATATATATATATATAAGATAATGAGAGAGGTACATACATACATACATTGATTTTATAAACTGTATCTTGTGTTTTTTTTTATTTTACGAACTAATGCTTTCATTTTTACGAAGTGAATCACTTAAACATAAAGAAAAACTCTGGTCTTTATGAAACCCCCTTTTATACTCTAGAAACATCAACAGTGAGGGTATATTTTTTTGGCTAGTTTTGTTTATGTAGCATATATTTCGGCACATTTGACGATGGCCCTCCTAGTTTCTCAGCTGTTAAGGAAACATACAAAGACACGCGATACCGAATTCTCTTTCTCTTTCCCCAAGCTTTTAGTACGATAACATTTTCTTCGCTCTTTTTGTTTTTTATATATTTTTGGTTTATTAGTGCAGTAGAAGAGAGCACTCCTGAACACACTGAGTCATATATCTATCTATGTATACAAAAACTCCGACGATTTTGTTTGTTATCAGGTTTGAATGTCGCAAAGTGATTATGTCATTCACTAAAACAACTGACAGCCAGCAAATATGACTTCATGCGGATTAAGTTTCCAGTATTTCAGTGAAACCGAAGGTAACAAAAGATGATCATTCATATATATATATATATATATATATATATATATATATATATATATATATATATATATATAGTAATTTATAAAATATATATGGCGATTAAGCTACACTGAATATTCGGTGTTTCATCCACTCTAGGATTCGTCAAGCTTAGGCGCGAATTCTGTGGTTGTTTATCGTTTTTATATGGTCCTCTTCTGTTTCAGTTAGCCAATCAGCTTTCTAGTATCCACCGCGCCCCTTCCTATCAGCCAATGGGCATGCATTTTATCGAACAAAGGATATGTTTTAAAACTAGTTTAGTGGTTTAAGGCAGACATTTTCTTTTTTTATATATATATATAAATATACATATGTGTACACACATATATGCACATATATATACATATATACATACATATATGTGTGATCGTTTATGAATATTAATGTTTATTTAATTTATTTATTTTTTATTTTCTATTGTTTTTGTTAGTTTTAAAACTATTTTGTATCGCTATCCTAGAGTAAATTTTATTTTGTGAAGACAGTTATTTGCTATTTCTCTTCTACAGTTTAATAGATTTTGGGGTTCTTTAAAGTACAGGATAGCTAATTTTTCATGAAGGCATAATTTACATGGGTCGTCTAAATGCCTACACGTGCTAGCTTGTCTTATTATTTTCCATTCGACTACCGGCGAATGTCCGCTTTCTTTGAGTTCCCAGTATTTATTCGCTAGTGTTGTTTTTATACGGTGATTTTTATTGTTGAATGTACTTTTGTGGTGATAGTATCGGGTTTTGATATATATATATATATATATATATATATATATATATATATATATATATATATATATATATATATATATATATATACACGTGTGTGTGGGTATAAATGGATGACAAAATAGTTATATTCCATATTCCAAGATATTTTTCATCTTACCATTTATTCATTTCAGCATGTCAAAATATCCACTTTTTAGAGCAACTGTTCCGTTGCGCAGAAACAATCAGATTATTGTTATGTTAATTTGAAGTTTTTTTTTTCCGCGCTGACTTATTAGAAAAACTTGGATTTTTGACTTCAAAAAGAAAAGCAAAAGAATTGAGCATGATCACATAGTTGTGAAAAATTCGAAGAATAGTCGCATCTTGTGTTATGATATTGAAACTATATTTTATTTTCAATGTAATAATTCTGATTAGAAGGTGTAATATATTTAGCATACAGAGTAAATATTTTAATCCATTTTGACTTGATGAGGGCCACCCTCTGCTCCATACTGCTGTTATTTGTAAATGTGTTGGAGAGTGTTACTCAAATATAATAACTATCTATCTATCTACCTACCTACCTACCTACACACATATATATATATATATATATATATATATATATATATATATATATATATATATATATATATAATCATAAAGGAAATAATATTCGATTCCGACGAGAAGTAGAAATGAAAAAAGGATCGTGGTTTGTTCCTTTTTATTTCTCTCTATCTCTCTCTATACATATGTGTGTGTGTGTGTGTGTGTGTGTGTGTGTGTGTGTGTGTGTGTGTGTGTGTGTGTGTGTGTGTGTGTGTGTGTGTGTGTTTCATCTTTCTCCGGGAATCTTGATGTCTAAGCAAGTTAACACATCTCGACAACGGTAATCAACAGTGCTCAGCGACACGTTAGGCCGGAACTTAGCATTACGCATTTAAATTTCTCTTAAAAAGGCTATGAACAACATTATGATATATATTATTAAATTCTCATCCACATGCAAATGTGTTTTATTATTTTCGAGAATTATCAATGTTGAGGATTATTAATCAAGTCGTCGGACGATTCAAAATCATCCTCAGTCAGCAGACTAATCAAGTTTTCGCTGTATTGTATTAGCCATAATAAATAAGTTATGTTTCTGTAAGAGTAATTGGCAACCCTGCATTTGTCCTAAACCACATAACAACACATGTATATGCACTTATATTATAGACAAGCGGGGAGAGCGACTTTATCCGGTCGTAAAATGCGCTTAAATTTATTCAAATACATGCACATTTCGTATTTACGATTACAGAGCGAATTCTCTTTTGAATATTATATTGCGCCTAATATATAGTACTGATTTTAAAAGTAAAAAAAAAATGACTTGGTTGCTATCAGCTAGAATAAGAGCAAAACTTTTAGCGCTTCAGCCGCGTTCCTTACCGCCGGATAGATAAGAAAGATTTAAAATTAAACCTCTTAAAGCTATTAATGAATTTGCACATGCGCAAAAGTAAGAGAAATATGTCGGAATGTTGAAATAAACATTTTGTATTTCAACTTGCCGACATATTTCTGTACGGATTATTCATCCTTTCATTTTATAGCTAACAGTTACTGCTCTATGTATTGACCAATCAATCAGTGGTTTCATTACTCTTTTTTAATTGGTTAATCAATGTCACTTCGTTTGTTTGAATGCGACTTGGGCGCTTCTACCTTTTAAGTTGGTTGAATGAACAAAAAGTGAAAGCTAAGGCAATATATTTGTCGCATTTCTAATTAACTATCCAAATCTTATATTGATTTTGGAATTTGTTTTTATATTCGTTTATTTTTTTTTTTAACTTATATAATTGTCAGTTTTTTTTTTTGGGGGGGGGGGTTCTCAAGTAAAAGTTTATTTTGTGTCTACTACTAGTTGATATGTCCCTTCCACAATTTAGTATTTTTTTTCGTCTTTGAAATGTTCTCGTTCAAAAATAAGCTGCATTAATCCTCGAAATATCAGCATGTCTTAATTCATCCATTCGACTATAAGGTTTCATTCATGTAATATTTCTGTCACTCGAATTTTCATATGCATATATTGTAGTAGATAATGCGTTTAATGTGAGTTAATTTGTAAAGGTCAATGTACTCTAATTTTGAAATGACATTATTTTACTTCATTATTACCTGTCTGGGTAATTACTATTACTATATTTCTTGTGATTTTATTATTATTACAATAACAATTAACGAATTATCATTATCACAAACAATAAAAATTGCACAAGCACATATATATATATATATATATATATATATATATATATATATATATATATATATATATACTAGCAAATGTACCCGTCGTTGACTGGGTTAAAAAACAGCCTACAGAAAATGAACTCTGATTTATGAAAGTATGATAGGTTATGAAAAGGAAGGGTTATAAAGAGATAGCTTCGAATTTGGGGGTATCAAAACCAAAGCAAAATATGATGAAAGTAAAAATAAAATAGATAAACTCCATAATCTATTATACCATACCTGTTCACACTGAAACACTTATCACAATATCCTGTGGATCTATATTAAAAAAACCTTGTTAAACTGTGTGACATATTTCCATTCTATGGAGGTCAGGCGCGAATAAACACCCCATAATTTTATTATACCATATTTCTTCAAACTGAAACATAATTATCAAAGTATACTCACGCAGATAGATATGAAAAGTCTTTATTAAAGTGTGTGCCTATTTCCATTCTATGGAGGCCAGGTGCGAACGCAGACCCCACAATTTTATTATCCCATCCCTATTTAAGTTGCAACATACTTATCAAAGTATTATTATGTACATCTATATCAAAAGCACTTGTAAACGTTTTTTTTTAAATTTTTTATTTCCATACTTTGGGGACCCGGCGCGAACGCAGACCCCACAATTTTAATGAACCACCATTCTACCAGATCAAACATACCCATTCCTGTGTCTCGATACACACACACACACACACATACACACACACACACATTCAGCTTTATATATATATATATATATATATATATATATATATATATATATATATATATATATATATATATATATATGAGTTTATCAAATAATCATATCTTGAAGTTGGTGTTAAATATTCTAGATTACCATAAATAAACGAAAAAAAAAATAACTGATGATAACAAAATTACATTATTTTTGCATCATCAAATGTTGAAAATGAGGAACACATTCTTTATTCCGTGAAGTTTTGGAAATGAATATGCCATAATTTTGGATTTTTTTATTGTAATATAATGGTTGACCGAATTTTTTTTTAAATTGTAATATAATTATTATATTAATTGCCTTAACCTTCAACCCATGTATTTTAAGGTAATGTCGTTTCATTGGTATATTTATATTACCTAACTTTGAATGTAATTATATATCGAAAATGTACTTTCACCCAATGTTTTGTATGGCTATTAAGCGAAGCTCACTATCCGTTTGTTTGTAAACAAATTAGCAGTTCGAGCACTGTGAAGCAATAGGCAAGTGCTTATTTTAATAGGCATTTTATGAGGGATATTTACGGGCACCGATTCGCAGCTTTGTGTGTAGAGCTGCCGACTGGTTGTAAGTTCGATCCGTGTCTGCGGAAAGTACTTGTCTAGCCACACTGATGAGTTGTGATACAAGGAAACAGTACTGTATGTGGATGACTATATATATATATATATATATATATATATATATATATATATATATATATATATATATATATATATATACACTTAAACGTAAATAATATATATCAGGTTAGTACAAAAAATTTCGTAGGTGTGTATAACGAACATTTTAAACCATTGTAATTTATTTTATTTGATTTATTTATAATTTTTTTCTCTCAGATTATTAAAACATCATTCATATTTTTCTGCAATATTATCACCTATATTGACCTCAAATCGACCTTATTTAGTAAACCAAACAAGAATCATCTTTCATCATGATAATTTTCGACCTCACACAGCATTACTGACCAAAGATCTCCTAGGTGAATTTGTTTGGGGAATCTTGCCGCATCCTGCATATTCTCTTGACCTAGCCCCCCCCCCCCCGATGACTGTTTATTTTGAGGATTACAAGACCATTTACATGGACTTAGATTATATAACGAGATGAGATTGGACATGAGTTACATTCATACTTCATACTTCATATTAAAACCTAAAGAATTTTGAAAACAAGACATTTATAAGCCCCAGTTGACAGATGGAATCAAGTTATAGAGGTTGTTATTGTTATGAATAGGGCTATTACAAGAGAATATTCTTTTCATTATTTTGACTCTCGAGTATATATCAGTTAATATCTTATATGTTTTTAGATAGACTGATGTGGTTCTCGATTGATTTGCTGTGTCTAACTGCGTCCGTCTCGAGAGTCAAAACGATGATAAGAATATTCTCTTACCATAGTCCTAGTTATGAATAACTATTTTCAAAAGCACACAGTATTTCTTTTTCGAAATGAAATTTAAATAGACAAAAAACTTTTGCACCGACCTAATATATATATATATATATATATATATATATATATATATATATATATATATATATATATATATATACATGTGTGTGTGTGTATGTGTGTGAGTGTGTTGTGTGTGTGTGTGTGTGTGACGATGCAAATCTTACTACTTCAAATGTTTTGGTTTTGGTGTCTTCTATCATAAACGTTGACAAAACACAACGGACTCTCGAAGTCAGCATGGTTAGATCGGCAGAGTAATATGATATACTCTCCTTACCAGAGCGAAGTCGACAACACGTGAGACTTTAATTTAATTTTAAGGGGGGGGGGTGCTTAAAGATTAAAATTTTAATTAAAACACAGCGGAAGTCAGGTTACATTAAATAAACATGTGTTATTTATTCTGCATATAAAGAGCACGCGTTTCATTCCACTACATTTAACCCTTTTTATGAGTAAACTCTGATTAGCGAGAACATGCTCTTTGCATGCATGTAATCTGTTTGCATATGTTTGAACTGGTGCGTGTTTGTGGATTGATTCGTGTATGTGTGTATGTGTGTGTCTGTGTGCTATGTGCGTTACATAAAATGTGTATGCACGATACGAAATGTGCATCAGTATACGATGAACTCGCGGTATAATTTGCATGCATATATTTCCCTGGCCGTGTATGTATAGACATATATACATGCATATATGTATGCAAGTATGTGTATATGCATGTGTACATGTGCACGCATGTGTGCGTATAAGCATGAGTATATATGCATATGTGAATGTGTGTTTGAAGATGATTTGTAAAATAAAGACAGGCGTCAACAGAGGTCAAAGTGATGATGATGATGATGATGATGATGATGATGATGATGATGATGATGATGATGATGATCTCTCAATGAACCGCCGAAACAATAATGAGTTTTTGAGAAATCCGTTAATTTACTATGATAATAATAATAATAATAATAATAATAATAATAATAATAATAATAATAATAATAATAACAATAATAATAATAATAATAATAATAATAATAATAATAATAATAATAATAATCGGGACCGGTGGAAATTCCACAGGGGACTCAGACTCATTCATATGCAATATATTAATGTTGGCATTCTGTAGATGTTTAGTGTAAATGTAGACGCTCTGATATTATTGTGGCTTTTTTTGTTAAAACTGCAAAAGTATTCATCTAAGCTAGCACGAACGCCCGACAAAGCCCGGTCGTAAAGTACGCTTAAATATGATATTTTAATTCTTGCAGATTTCGTATTTATTATTATAGAGTTAATATTCTATCGATTTTATATATTCTAAAGTTACGATTAAAAAAAAAATATATATATCCATATGATTTGTGAATTTAAACGGATTTAAGCGTTACACAGAAAATAACATACATGCTATCGTATTATTATAATAATACTGATAATAATGATACCGCTACTAATACTACTATGATTACTACTAATAATGCTGATGATGATAATAAAAATAATAATAATAATAATAATAATAATAATAATAATGATGATTCTACTACTCATACTACAATGATTACTACTACTATGATTACTACTAATAATGCTGATGATGATAATAAAAATAATAATAATAATAATAATAATAATAATAATAATAATGATTCTACTACTCATACTACAATGATTACTACTACTATGATTACTACTAATAATGATAATTACTAAGTGAATTTAGTATATGTCTGCTTGAAGTCAGAACCATACTATTCTAATTATAATGAACTTTGGTACCTGTCTGTTTGCAGTCGAAAGAAGGCAGTACTGTCCTGCTGTCATGGTACTGCCATTCCAGGACTTATCTTCTATTTGAGGAGTGAGAAGATAGTGTAGTATCTATTCTGTTGTCATTAAATTGTCCCTCCAGGCATTATCTCATCATTTGAAGTGTACTTATATATATGTACTTGTAAAAAATATGCGATGAAAAGGAAGTATATTTTTGCCATTAATAATAATATTGATATTCTCTTGACTGACAGTAAGCCTTCTTGAGGTCTCAAATACTACTACTACTACTGCTGCTACTACTACTACTACTACTACTAATAATAATAATAATAATAATAATACTAGAATTCCATAAAGACTTATTTCTACTTAAATTCCAAAGAAAATAACAGCGAGAACTTAATGGTAAATGACAGTTGCAAGAACGCATGTTTATCAAAAGAAGCGAAGAGAAAATTCAGTAACCAATGTTCTGAAAATGTTGTACCGAATGACACAGCCTATAAATATAGAAAAGACATTAATTTTTCCAACTAATCCTAGCAAAATAGTAGAGAGAGAGACTTCCATCTATTTCTCTCTATTCCTCTGTCTTTCCCCGTCTCTCTCTCTCTCTCACACACACACACACACACACACACACACACACACACACTACACACACATAATATGCAATAACAATTAGCCCTACATAATGGTATAGTCTTAAATAACAGGGTATGTTTCCGACAACAAAATTGTCAAGAAATATTTATGTTGTCACACAACCTCCAGGGAGCACCAACACCACGGGGTGTCAGTGAACAATCTCTGATGATGACCCGTCTGAGAACTCTTAGTGAGTGGAATAATAATAATAATAATAATAATAATAATAATAATAATAATAATAATAATAATCAAAACATGAATCGTTACATGGAACCAAGAACAAAGAAGCTGCATAATCTATAAGTTGACTACCTCCTCCCACATCCCCTCCTATTACCCAATGACCGCCCCCTCCCCAAAGAATAATACAAAGTAGCCGAGAAGGGTCAAGGAGGATGGAAAGACTGATGAGAGAGCGCTCTCACCAGACATCCGCTGGACAAGTGTTAAGAAAACTGGGACCTTGGAGAGGCTTATTGTCATTCAAATCCTAGTGGAGGCCAATGGCCACTGCTAGCGAGAAAGCAATGGTAAGCGGCTGTTGCGATAATGCAAATTCATTTGCAAATGTTATCGAAAGAGGTGGAGAGTACTGAACTCTAGGGAGACTTGTTGTCACTCAGCTTCCAGGGAATACCAAAAGGTTATTTTCAAGGAGAGATCCTTTATGACCTGTGTGAAAGCTCCTTGTGATCCAATAATAATAATAATAATAATAATAATAATAATAATAATAATAATAATAATTATTATTATTATTATTATTATTATTATTATTATTATTATTATTATTATTGACCTTGAGTACAGTTATTGTCAGTCAAACAGAAAATATTGACGGTCGTTGCCAATAAGAAATCAGAAGTAAACGGTTGTTTTGATAACGCAAAATGATTTGCAACGGTTATCGAATAGAGATGGAGGGTGCTGTAAATCTTGGGAGACTGGTCGCACGGATTTCTAGGAACATCATTGTTATTGCCAGTGAGCAATCAATAATAATGACTTTGTTAAAACTCCTAATGAGTAAATAATAATAATAATAATAATAATAATAATAATAATAATAATAATAATAATAATAATTTTAAAGATTATAATAATAGCAGTAAATAACAATAATTAAAAAAAATAATGATCAAAACAAAAATAATAAAAATAACCGTAAAAATAATAATATAAAAAATAATAATAAAAATAATTATAAAAATAGTAATAATAATAATAATAATAATTAATAATAAAAATAACATATAATAATAATAATTAACAATAATAATAATGATAACAATAATATATAATAATAATGATAATAATAACAATAATACATAATAACAACGATAATATATAATAATCAAAATAATGATAGTAATAACAATAATAAATGATAATAAAATACTAATAATAAAAATAATAATAAAATATAAATAATAATAATAATAATAATAATAATAATAATAATAATAATAATAATAATAATAATAATAATAATAATAATAATAGATGAACACCACATAGAACTTAGAAAACTGAAATGGCAAAATTGTAATACACAACATACCCCAAAAAGTAGACTAGTATTGCCACGGACTGGCACCACACCGGCACACCATATAGCCGAGAAGAGTCAAGGAGGATGAAAAGACCTAGGAGAGAAAGCAGACCTCTACCGGATAAGTGCAAAGAGAACTTGGACCTTGGAGAGCCTTATTTATACCCAAATTCCAGTGAAAACCGATAGTCATTGTCAGCGAGAAATCATTAGTAAGCGGTTGTTGCGATAACGCAAATTCATTTGCAAAGATTATTGATTATAGGTGGAGAGTATTTGTAATCTGGAGAGACTTGTTGCCACTCGAACTCTGAGGAACACCACCGGTTATTGTCAGTGAGTAATCTCTGATGATGACTTCAATGAGAACTCCTAGTGAGTAAATAATAATAATAATAATAATAATAATAATAATAATAATAATAATAATAATAATAATAATAATAATAATAATAGGGATAAATAGTTAATGATGGCCTGTATGAAAATTCCTAGTGAGTACAAATGATGATGATGATGATGATGATGATGATGATGATGATGATGATGATGATGATGATACTTACTTGCACAAGTGCAATATATTGCAATGCACATAGCCGTGACATGGTGTGAGTCGAGCGAGAAAGGAGACCGAGTTCCATTATATTTTGGTTCCTCTTTTCTTCACACAGAAGAGGAGAGAAGAAAACGAATGCGTCTTAGCATCCGAAAAGGATGACGAGAAGGAGGGTGATATGACGTCGTCCCAGGGGTTGGTATTGCTGAGCTGTGCAGATGCGGGCAGAGGGATGGTCGGTGGTCGCCAATAGGAAAAGAGGACAAGACGGACAACACTTCTCTGTCCCTTTTGTTGGCTCACTTGATAGAGATCGGTTCTTATTTTGTTTTCGTTTTTCCTTCCTTGCCCTTTCTATCGCCTCTTCGCGTCGTCAGTGTCGGCTTGTCGGTTGGTTTTTATTACTTAGAAAATTCAAGGCAAGTGAAGTTGAATGGAAGGAAACGCTGACGCGAGAGACGGTGTCGTTTGCTAGTGACGGGGCGAGCTAATAGCATTCGTCTTTTTTTTTTATATTTATTGTTGTTATTACTTTTTTTTCTTTAAATAGCATATAAAGGGGTTCGTTTTTTACAGATCCGTACTTTGTAAAGCATGTGGTTTTTAAGTTACTTTGCTTCGTTTTTTTTTTCTTTTGTTGTTGTTAAATAATAAATAAATATATAAAGTGGCCCTTTTGTTGTTGTTGTTGTTGTTGTTGTTGTTGTTGTTGTTGTTGTTCTAAATATGTTTTGAGCACAAGTCTAGTTGTGTCTGCGACGAGATGCCCCTCGCCGTTCGTCTGTGCGAATCCTCTACAGAACGGCCCATATTTATACGGAACAAGTTTTACAAAAACAAAAACATTGATGACCGCATCACGGATGGGTGCAGCTTCGGGTCCTTGTAGAGTTCACTTCAAAACGGAACTTGGGAAGAATGGACGGCTTGTTAGCGATAGTAAGAAGATGAGGTGGAGGAAGATGATGAGAAGAAGAAGGGGGAGGAGTTTCAAATGAATAGCAAAGGGAGAGAGAGAAGAAGGTGGGGACTGAAGGGATAGGTAATAACCATATTGTGCCATTCACGTTATATTTATGACACTTGATGTTCAAAATAGTGAAGACTAGCAGGGCAGGGCACCTGGTGTTGCTCGGGGATAATTTTTGAGAATAGTATCTAAAGCACGACAACAGTAAAAAAAAAAAAAAAAAAAAAAAGTTGAGTAGCCAACTATAGTCGGGGCAACACAAAGGCTCCTGTTTCCTTATCTGCTACCGAGGTGTAGGATAAAGAGTGCCACACTATTTCCAAGATTACTCCACATGCCCTTAATCCTCCTCTTATAATGTGTTTAGTAAGGAGTCATTATTAAAGTTTTTGGCATGACGCAGCCAAGGATTAAACCCAGTGGCGTAGCTAGACCTTTTGCCGCCCGGGGCGGTAGTAAAATTTGCCCCCCCCCCGGCATTTGGGTGGCCGGAAAATGCGTCCATGGAAAATTCGTCCATTAAAAATTCGCCCATGGAAAATTCGTCCATTTTTTGCTAGGTAGGAAAACTGATCTATTATTAAGTTAACATTTATTCTGTAGTTGCTTAATTTTCATACCTTGCGATAATTAGTTCTACGGTATCTAATTTTCCTAAATTCAATTAAATTAAAATTAAAATATGAAAACTAATTTTTAATATTTTTTATTCATTTGAGATTTTATCTGTTTTCCTTTTGTTTTAAGTAGATGGTGGGGGTTGCTCGGGGTGATTTTGTCCGATCCCCCAGCTAGCAATTGTAAAGTTTACAAGGAGTTATAAAAAGTATGCTACAAAAACAAACGTTTGATACTTTCAAAGTCTTAGCCTCATGAATTGGACAGTAATAAAATTAATGAATTCAAACTTTCGCATCTAATGTTATTTCCTCTTTGATGTCGGTGTATATACACCCAAATATCCAACTTTCTTTTCGCACCTATTCGATAAAAAATTATATGAAAGTTCCCCTTTAAGTATGAAATCTTTCTGAGGTCATTTTGTTTTTTTGGTGCTTGGCCGAAGCCTGGGCTTGGCCCTATCCTGTTAGGTCAGCCGGTCACTGAGTATATCTCCAGAAATAATTAATGCTTGCATTTTTTAAACTTAGTGATTGAAATGAATTAAAGCAATTTATTCTCAATTAATGGAAATTTTGAAAACTCCAAACTGTTAAACTATTTATCAAGTAATAATTAACAATTGCGTTTGGAGTTTTCAAAATTTCCATTAATTCAGAATAAATTGCTTTAATTCATTTCAAGATCGGTTTTTAATGTAGAGAAAGTTCAACCTAGATTAAAACAAAAAAAATTGCCTCAATCTTGAAGGATATGTTATATATATTTGTGTATATATATATATATATGTATATGTATGTGTATGTATCTACATGTATGTATGTATATATGTATGTATATATTTATATTATATATGTATATATATATACACATGTATATATATACATATATATGTATATATATGCGTATTTATATATGTGTATGTGTGTATATATGTATATATGTATATATGCACGTATGTATGCATATATGTATATGTATGTATAAATATATGTGCATATGCACATATATATGTATATATGCACATATATAGTTATAAAATAAATACGTATTTATTATAATGCTCCCATAATGTTGAGCATAATGAGAGCCGAAAATGGCAAACGGCCGTAAGCGAATATAGCAATGGTCTTGTTTAAAATTAGATCTTGTGTATAATTAGAGCTGAGGTCGGTTTGGCAACGACTGCCGATTGTAAGGTTACATAGAGAATTTATGCAATTTAAAAAAATTGTTTTACAAATAAAATAAATTTACATCGTATTTTGAGGTTATTCTCATTTTAGTTTTAGTGATAATTTAAAAATAATAAATATTTATAATTAGTACCAATAATGAAAAATTAAATGAAAAATTTAAAAGAATCGGTTTTGGAATCGTAAAATAGGGACACATTTTTCCGATTCCGATACCTCCAATACTTCAGATTTTTACAAACTTTCGGTATAAAATTTCAGATTTTTTGTTAGCTTTTATATATTTTTTCTATTTTCTATTTTTATCCTCTCAAAATGCCGCCCCTGACATGTGCTGCTCGTAAATAAGAGACACATTTTTCTGATTCTGATACCTCAAAAATTTCCGATTTCTTACAACTTTTTCAGTATAAAATGTCAGATTTTTTGTTAGATTTTGTTTATTTTTTTTTTTTTCTACTTTCTATTTTTACTCTCTCAAAATACCGCCCCCTGACATATGCCGCTCGCAAAATAGGGACACCTTTTTGCGATTCCAATAACTACAAAAGTTCCCATTTTTTACAACATTTTCGATATAAAATTTCAGATTTTTTGTTAGCATTTTTTTCGATTCTCCCCTTTTACCATCTCAAAATGCCGCCCCCATGCCGCACCAATGCCCCCCCCCCCCGACGCTCAGAAAATAGGGACGCCAGTGATTAAACCCCTATCTCCCGGCTCATTAACGAGCACTATTATGATAACAGTAACAATCGGTTTTTAATTGACAACTTTGTAAATTAAATATAATTGAAAATAAAAAAAAACGCTTCTCTTAATACCGTTGAGCTTTTCTTATCTTGATAAGTTCTGCTTTGCTAAAGGCTTTTTTTACATAGAAGTCACCACATATCAAGGCAT
This sequence comes from Euprymna scolopes, assembly GCF_053919585.1. Classification (NCBI taxonomy): domain Eukaryota; kingdom Metazoa; phylum Mollusca; class Cephalopoda; order Sepiida; family Sepiolidae; genus Euprymna; species Euprymna scolopes. The sequence continues at coordinate 55,574,761 of NC_136493.1, read as the reverse complement.
AGAGGCCACTCGAAAATAAGGATTAAAGAGTGTACATTAGAAAATGGGATAATATCAGGAATCGTTAGTCGTGTAAATTTAATAAAATTGGATTACTTAAGGGGAACGGCTCATCAAGAACTTGTTTACGTTGGACTCGAAGACAATCATATTATAATTCGCTGGAAAGCAGGCAAATGGAAGACAGTTCAACATGTGTGCAGTTCTAACAAAGAAGCATTGTTCATGAAATCTACGTTTAGGTTTAGACACGGATAAAGAGTGGGGGAAATTATTGATAGTGTTTTCATCTAGACGAGTGTTTCTCGTCAAAGTTTGGCGAGGAGGGACCATAGATTGGATGTCAAACGAGTACTTGCCATGAAAATAACGATAGAGCAGAGACCGCCTTGCAACGTCTCTTCTGCGAGAAAGAGGTTACAGGGAAGAGAAAAGAGATCTCCTATTAGGCTACGAAGTCTATTTTGAACTCTGTCAAAGCAGGATAATATTTTCTAGCAGCTCCTGCCGAGATGTGGCAACAGTACTCCATCCTTGGACGTCCCTGGCTTGTATATAGATAGAGAATTGCATCCGCAGTGAGATATCTACTGGATCGATAGAAGGATCCCACCATTTTTGTTCAGCGACTTTGACAACGGATTTGATGTACGTGTTCCATTTCAGATGAGGAGTAAAGGTCTAGCCCAATTCTTTGATAACATAATTATATATATATACATATATATATATATATATATATATATATATATATATATATATATATATATATATATATATATATATATATTCAGTATATATATAATTATTTTCAGTATATATATGCATATATATGTATATATATATTATATTTTAAAAATAATATATATATATTATTTTTAAAGTATAATATATATATACATATATATACATATATATGCTGAAGATTATTATATATATATACTGAAAATATTTACATAAAAAAATATGTAAATATTTTCAGTATTTATTTCGACAGTGCTCGATACATAAGTAAGCTAGGTAGTACTTCTTCATGCTAATACATGAAATTGATGTTGCCTCGATAAAACAATAAAGAAACAGGTGCTCGCACGCTCATTGGCTGCAGTAAATGTGTGTGTGCGTAACTAGGAATCTGATTGGCTGATTAGCAAAGACAGTACCACGTGGATATATAAAAACACGAAGCAACAGCAATCCAATGCATTAACCTGATGAATCCTCACGAGGATGAAACGGAGAATTTCCTGTGTAGCTTAACTGCCTTATATATTTCTAAATCTTACTATACATACCAGGTCGACAAGAAACTTCTTGCGGTTTTTAACTTTTAAATTAATATGAATATATCTCAAAGAAAAAAGTTATTGATCGAAATAAACCCCATCAGAATGAACACACTTTTTGCCAACGCAAAGCAAGTGTATTCATGCCAGTAACGTATAAATCTTGCGTTCTGGTGACGATGAAGTCGGTGTTTTTGATATCGCTTAGGTTCTAATGCAAAAAATGCTGAAAAAGAGTTATGTGAGAGGTCTTGAGAGTATGGCGGATAAGGAGGAGTTTCGTAGCCCAATCTGTTTCGTAGCCCAATCTGTTTCTGCAGGGTCGGTTTAGCTACGCGTTGTCGGGCATTATCGTGGAGGGGATTTGGGCCTTTTCTGTTGACTAATGCTAGGTATTGTTGTCGAAGTTTCTGATGCATTTCATCCATTTGTTGATAGTATTTTTTAGTCGTAATGGTTTCGGTTGCATTAAAAAAAACTATAATGGATGAGACTGGTCACAGACCACCAAACAGTCAGCATGCCATTCTTTTGGCGCAACTTTAGCTTCGGGAAGTGTCGTCGAGCTTCATTGGTGTCTAAGCAATGAGCTGAGCGTAGTCAGTTTTCGTAAATAACCCACTTTTCATCGCAAGTCAACATCCGGTAGAGAAACTGGTCATTCTTGTTGCGTAAAAGAAGAAAAGATGACACTTCATAACGGCGTTTCTTTTGTTTGTTGTTTAATTCGTGAGGCACTTATTTATCAAGTATTTTTGTTTGTCTTTCTAATCTCTCTCAAGTAGTTGGAAATCGTCGTATACGTTACGTCTATTTTATTTTTATTGCGGACTATTATCCTCATCTTTTCTTAGTTGTTTCACGACGTTTCGGCTAAGTATTCCTCTGGCCTTCGTCAGGTGATAACCATGACGGATAAGAACTCTGAATCTGCTGACTGCATTCACTGCATTCACTTCCGTAGTTGTTGTCGTCTAGCCACGTTTTGGCCAAGTAAGCCTCTGGCCGGCTTTGGATAGGATTGAAACCGCTATCTTCTGACAACTATCACCTGGAACCGTGGATATTCAACGTCTCTATCTACTGCGTCACGGGCCCCGAAGGGCTTGATCGCCCTTGAGTTTTTTGGTCTTATAAATTCATGTTTATTTATTATCTGATATTCCATGGTCGGATCCGTATCGAATGGTATTTATTATTTTTAATTGGAATTTATTGAGATGAGTATTATTTATCAATTTTATTTTTAATAGTCCGCAATAAAAATAAAATTGATAAATAATAATCATCTCAATAAATTCCAATTAAAAATAACATACGTTGCGTTTAATTCAGAAGCAAGTTCTCGAACAGTTTTGTGTGTGGGTTGGCTTTGACTAAGGCTCTTAATTGATCGTTCTCAAAATCCGATAACTGACCATTACACTCATCATCTTCAATACTCTCGTCCCCGCCACGAAATTTCTTAAACCACCATTATTCTGTGCGTTCAGTATTGATTCCTGGGCCAAACGCTTCATTGATATCGCTAGTTGTTTCAGAAGCTTTTTAGCCTTGCTTAAATTGAAATAAGAAAATTGTGCGAATTTTCTTTCTTTTTTTTTTACATCTTATATTCAGAGTTCTGAAAAGTAGATAATTATTTTTAAACGAGTATAATTTAAACCATTAGATCGAGCGGAAAACACTGTTAAAAACGATATATAAAGTTAAGGTATTATAACGAAAACTTATTTGAAAATACATCATTTCAAATCAAAATTAAAAATTCCGCAATAACTTTCTTCTCAACCTAAAATATACGTATAATATAATATATATATAATATATATATGATATAATATATATATATATATATATGATATAATATATATATAATAAATATATAATATATATAATATATATATATAATATATATGATATAATATATATATAATGTATATAATATATATATATATATATAATATATATGATATAATATATATATAATGTATATAATATATATATATATAAATATATAATATAATATATATATATATATATATATATATATATATATATATATATATATATATATATATATAAATGTACTAGCTGTACCCTGCCACGCGTTGTAATGGCTCAATTTGGTGTAATGGAAAAATTTAATAAAAAGAGAAAATGCATGTTCCTTATATTCTTATTACAGCAATCCAGTCCAAAAAGTGAAAAAGAAGGCGAAAATGAAAGACAATGGTACTCTTGCAGAATTTGATCTGGATCCTCGGGAGTTTCTGTCAATCATTCATGGTTTGGGCTCGACCAACAATCAGTGGTGAAGCCGAACGTAGCAAAAATGTTGGAACGCTAAATGTTGTTTTTGTTTTTTTTTTGTTTTTTTCTGTATACAAAAATGTGAGTTAGTAATTAATATTTGGATGATGGGGGGGTTTACTATACACAGATTCGAAAAAGTTGCCCAAAAACAAATAAATGAAAGCAAAGGTAAGGTAAGTTACGTTTCTACCTAACTGGATTTATGTAATGTAAAATGTTTAATCGGCTTGAAAAACAGAAATGGTCGCGGACTCTGTTGAATACGTTAAGTTTGGGAAAGTAAGTTGAAAACTAAAAACTATACAAAATAGTGTCTGAAACCCACCGAATATACGTTACCATGACATAGGCTGGTATAATCGGTGGGTTTCTGACAGTATTTTGTATAGTGTTTTAGTTTTAACTCACTTTCTCTAACTTAAAGTAATCAACAGTGGGGGCCACCATTTGTAGCTTTCAAATACACCAATAAACACTGTTTTTCAAGCCGACACAGATACAAAGAAGTTGTCAAAAAATAAATATATAACAAATAAATGTTATCAAAGTCAAGAAAAGTAAATGTTCTACCTAACTGGATAAGATTTTAGTGTTTTTATGTAATGTATAATCGGTTCAAAAACATTCAATGTTTATTGGTATATCTGAAAAATACAAGTGGCGGCAGACTGTATCGAACACATTAAATTTTGGGGAAATTTTGTAAAATGAGTTTAAACTAAAAAACTATACAAGATACTGTTAGGAACTCACTCAATATATGTTACCATTACGTAGGCTGGCATATAATCGATGGTTTTAAACTTTTGCTCGATACAGGTGACGACTTAAGAGTCCGTTTTAGTGATTACTTGGTTTGGGGATATTTGTACAACTAAACGGCAAATCTGCTCCAAAAAATCCGGTATTATTTTACTTTAAGGCCCATTTCATGTTCGTATACAACGAAATATTTTATTGTAGATTTCGGTGTGCTAAAAACGAATCTGCAAACCGTTTCCGTAGAAAAAAAAAAAGTTTTCATGATATTCATGAAATTACTTTTTCGAAAAGTGGGTGATCACTTTTCAATGTAAATTTAATTTATAATGATCACCCACTTTCTGGCCACCTGAGAGAGGGGCATTTTTCTGTCTGTTTCTTGGCTAAAAAGTTTTTTGTTTGATTTCTTTTGCATGGTAATAACCCCTGAACTCTGGGACTATTTTCCATTTCACAGCCGTAGCCTTCGTTTACGCTATGCGTGAGCATAAATGAAAGCTGTTTAGCCAATAAACATAGGAAAAAATCCCCTTCTCTCGCCACTTTCCGAAAAAGTAATTTCTTCATATCATAAAAACTACTTTTTGCGACGGAAACGGTTTGTAGATTCGTTTTTAGCACACCGAAAGCTACAAAATAGCGTTAACTCTTTTCATAAATAATTTAAAAAAAAGTAACTAAACCATTTATTGATAATTTGTCACGTGTACAAACATTTATTTATTTATTTACGTAGGCTTAACTCTTTTCATGAATAAGAAAAGTTTTACTATATAAGAATAATAAAAGGAAAAAGTTACTAAACATTTATAAAAGGAAAAAATAATTTTTCACGTACTTACTTCTTTTCATGAAGGCCAGAGGAATAGTTGCCCGAAAAGTCGTGAAACAACAACTAATAAAGATGAGAATAATAGTCCGCAATAAATAAAAATGGTGCTAATGCAGAGAGTGACCCGCGCAATTTTTTAAATCGAATTTCCACATTTAATTAAAGTTTTACGATGTGTTTTTTTCATTCAATTGTAAGATTAAAGTACAGAATAGGTACAAAACACCATCCCCTCCCCATGTTAAGAATTGCTTTTTAAATAATAACGTTATCATTTCAGCACAGATCACTCTCTGCATGAGTATCATAAAAATTAACACAAATAATACTTATCTCAATAAGTGAAAGGCTCATTTCTACCGGAAATGAAATGGAGAACAATCTCGCAGTTACGAAAAATATTTTTATTTAATTTAATATTTTTATAATTCGCAATGTTAAAATAAAGGAGCAAGGGCCAAAGTTTCATTTAAAAAAAACAACAAAAAAACAAACAACGTAGTTTTTTTGAAAAAAGGTTTTAAACTTCGGACTTTACAGGTAAATTTCTAAAAAACACTACTTTTTTTGTTTTAAATTTGAATATATTATATATTGACCTTTTCTCTTCAATTTGTGATATATAACATTTTGGTGAGTAAATTATTTACTTTTTAATAGACGTTTCAAAATGGGAGGCGTGAATTATTCAACCCCCTGTCTTTCTAAGCTTATAACTACTCAAAAAATGTAATTCAAGCCCTAATTTTTTTTCAATTAAAGGAGCAAGGACCAAGATTTCATAAAAAAAAGAAAAGAAAAAACAAAACGTAGTTTAAAAAAGAAAAAGGTTTTAAACTTCGAACTTTACAGGTAAATTTCTAAAAAACACTACTTTTTTGTTTTAAATTTGAATATATTATATATTGACCTTTTCTCTTCAATTTGTGATATATAAAACTTTGGTGAGTAAATTAATTTACTTTTTAATAGACACTTGAAAATGGGGGCGGGGCGAGAATTAAAAACAACGTTTGTCTAAAATATTATATTCGGTTTATTGGAAAGAGCATAAAATTTCACATTGACCCTGAAAATATCGTAAAAATAGAATCAATAGAAAAATTTTGATAGATTTTTAAAGTTTAAAAAGTGAAAAATATTGAGGTGGTAAAATTCATTAGTTTAAAAAAAAATTTCTATTACTTTTAAAACAACTTTAATTGTTTATTTTGGAAGTATAATCCATAAAGAAAATAACCCACTTTTAAAAGAGAAATTACGAGTTTTTTTATATTTTATTCGCAGTTTCGTGATAGGGGTGTCAAAAATTCCTACAAAAATTTTGATACATCTACTAGATTGGAGTGTTTATTCGTTGTAAACGTACCTGACAACCTATAAATGTCGACATTTCCAATGTGAATGGTAAGCTGGACTTATGTAAAAAATAACAAAAAGATATACCAAACTGACTTTTTCATTTAAAAATGGAATTATTTCCCTTTCGTTATTAACTTTTTTTTTTTTTTTTTTTAAATATTTTGTGTTTTATATACATAAAGTACAATTGTTGAATGTTACTGTTTTGATTATATTCGTTTGGGGGGCACAATTAAAAATTAAGAAAGATTAAAACGAAGCAAAATTTAAGTGTCCGTTCCATTTTTACAACAACCGTAAAACAGCGCATACTCAGCAAGTTTTATCGTAATTTATAAGCATAATGTTGAAACACTAAATCAACATTTTATTTATTTTTTTGCATAATTAATGATGGAACTATTTTTCTGATTATTTTCTTAACATCGGTTAAAAAAATAATTTGTACATTCTCTTGAAAAAAAGAATCAAACTTTTCTCTACTTTCACATAACTATTTACAGTGTTCATATAAAGCATTCATCTGTTCTTTTTATAATAAAAATTCCGTTTTCAAAGCGAAACGTTTACTGCTAAATTTCTTTAAAAAAAAGTGCAAGTTTTCCTGAAAAAAAACTTTCACCTAACAATTTATGGTAAAAAATTAATCTTTTTTGGGGGAAAAACATAACTTTTATTGATTAAAAAAAATTGCAAAAAATAATGAAAGTAAATAAACGAAAAAAATGCAATTTTTCTTGAGGAATGTGTTCCATTTTAACAAACTGAGCCACAGCAACGCGTGGCCGGGTACAGCTAGTATAATATATATATAATATATATAAATATATAATATAATATATATAAATATATAATATTATATATATAATATATATATATAAATATATAATATAATATATATATATAATATATATAAATATATAATATAATATAATATAATATTATATATATATATATATATATATATATATATATATATATATATATATATATATATAAGGTTTTGTGGCCAAACCTTTGGTGTTTAAATTACATAGACATTAGTTTATGATTCTAGAACATTTATAGATGGACATTAGAAAAAATACCAGTGACTAAATCTTTATTTTTCAGTAAGGAAATTCAATTGTCTGGCCGTTTCATTTATCCAATCAATGGGTTTAAACATATCTTGAAGTTTCTGGGATAATGTCTCGGTAAAAGTAGAAGTGAAGAAATGCCTCTTTTAGAAAATATTCTTCTATACCTATAAGACTTCTTAGCCGTTAAAATCCTGCAAAAGATTTAGCCCGTTGACTTAGAATGAGTGCTTTATGCAAAATTAACGGTTCATATAATTAAATTGACATTCATTTTTGCATTAAATGATAATTCCTATTAATCTCTAATTCTGCATCAAACGGATACCATAATACTTAATTCGTTGCACCTTATGATAACAAAGTCCATACAAAATTTCAGCCCGACTGGCCCAGTAGTTTCCGAAACAACTTAAAGTGTAATGTGGTACAGTAGAGACTATTTTTTTTCACCCTTAATTATCCTTAACTTTGCATCGAATGGATACCATAATACATAATTCGGTGCATACGAAATTTCAGCCAGATCAGCCTAGTATATTCTGAGAAAAGGTAGAACACACAAATACACACAACCAGATGCACGCTAATTATAAAACCGACGAAAAAAATAAGAAATGTCGTACATAAAAACATTTCCACCAGTGAAAAAATTCTAAACTTAGATTCATAATCTACATATATAAAAGGCAAAACAACCGCGCGCGTTTTTGTATGTCCAAGAAAGGCTTTTTTTTTGGGGGGGGGGGCTTCTCCAGAGAGTTGCTATCTTTACAACTTTTTATATACACCCTAGATCATGATATATACCATTTGCGAAACGCACGTAATCTCTACATTTTTTTTTATCGACTTTTATAAAATTCACGCTATTCCGCCCTTTTGCGTGTTTTTTCGTCTTTTTGGTATAAATAAAGCGAAACTCGGTCGAATCGTATCAGTTCGCCGGCTTTCCGGTCGGGACCTCCAGAAAAGCAATTAGTTTTGAGCAATGTGGGAAAAACCTATCATATTAGGCAATTGCTATTCATTTGAGAGTTATACCTTTTTCGGATGAGCTTGGTTTCCCAAACATCGTGGGGAAATAAATAAATGAAACGGCGGAAAGCTGAACTGGCCTTCAGCCAACGTTCATTTCTGCACCTGCGTGAACACTTAGCAAGTCAACTTTTTGACTGACATCGCTAAATTTGAACGCTTTTCACTTCCTATGGTTTCATAGCGGTAAGATGTCACATTTTCTTTCACTTTCTTTTCCGCCTTCGCGTCGCGGGTCCGTGCCTGCCTACCTACTACCACTTTTTTTCCAAACACCTGGGCAACGCCGGGCACCCTCACTAGCTTATTATAAAAATGTAAACCAACTCATATGATAATAAACAATAATTCGGCACCGAAGACAATTTACTAAAGACTAGCAATTCCGTGTATGTTTGTAAATGTCCTATTGGGGAATGTGCCTCACAAAACAACTCGTACATCGGCATGACTAGAACCAGTATATCTCGTCGACTAACATGTCACATGTCTTCCCCTAACAGCTCCATCTACCAACACCTTGTAGCACATTACACCCCCCCCAAAAAAAACGAATTTAGAAACATATTAATAAAAAAAACACCGCCATTTTAACTGTGTCACATTGTATGCTGCCCCTCCCAATCATGGAAGCCCTACTCATTTGCATAAAGAAACCGACCAACAATTAAACTCAATATGAAAGGGAAGCACTTAACGATTTTAAACGATTTTAATCGACTTTTCAATAAACTTGAATAAGTTGATTTTTCCAAGTATTCTAACCACTGCGCCATAGGTCATTGCGATATTTTGTTCGAAATTCCGTCCAAATTCCCGAGTTCGATAGAAACATTCTTTGAGTTCGACATGATACACCCGAAGAAGGTCGGGGGGTTACATTGACCGAAAGGTTTTGAAAATAACACTCAAATTACCAGTAGTCCGAAGAATCCAAATAATACGGATTGAACGGATATGTTAAACCGGGGTGAATTGGGCCAGTAATCTTTTTGACATCTGGTAACTTCCCTAAAACTGCAGTGTAAATTTGCGATCTAATGGGTTCTCTAGTCAGTCACAACAGTAAAAAAAGAAAAAAGAAAAAAAAACTGTACCAATTGTTATCACGAATTTCGCATATGTTGAAAAATACCAAGATGAATAGGGTCATCTATGTAAAGAGTTTCAAAGTTAACGTATTAAAGAGCATTAAGTTCGTGGTCCATTTTGCCCCCCTTCCCTGGTCCACTTAGCCTTGGAGCTCCTCCGTCTAATGCATTATCATTAATACCGCTGTGTTTATTGTTTGCTCTTTTTTAAATAGGCATAACCACTTATAAAGGCCAGAGACCACTCGAGGATAATGGTTAAGAGTGTCAATTGGACAATGTAGTAATCGTTAGTAATGGAAATTCGGTAAATTTGTTAACTTAAGTGGAACGGCTCATCAAGAACTTGTTTACGTTGGACTTGAAGACAACCATATTGTAGTCAGCCGGAAAGCAGGAAAACGGAAGACAATTCCACAGGCGTGCAGTTATAAGAAAGAAGCTTTGTTCATGGAATCTACGTTTAGGTTTAGGCACAGATAAAGAGTGGGGGGAATTATTGATAGCGTTTTCAGCTAAACGAGTGTTTCTTGTGAAAGTTCGGCGAGGGGGTACCATAGATTGAAGCTCAGTCGAGCACTTTCCATGAGAATAACGATAAAACAGAGGCAAACTCGCAACATCTCTTCTGTTAGGTAGAGGTTGCAGGGAAGAGAAAAGGACATCTCCTACGAGGCTATGAAGGAAGTCTATTTTGAACTCTATCAAGGCAGGACAAGTCCTTTCTAGCAGCTCCTGCCCAGATGTGGCAACAGTACTCCACCCTTGGACGTACCTGGCTCTTATATAGATAGAGAATTGCATCAGCAGTGAGATATTTACTGGATTGATACAAGGATCCCACCATTTTTCCAGCGGCCTTGGCAACAGATTTGATGTACGTGTTCCATTTAAGATCAGGAGTAATGGCCAAGCCCAGAAGCTTGTCAAAACATGAGGCCTCCCCTAAACGAGAGTCATTCATTTCAATTGATGCCAGATGGGGATTAGAGTGTTGATGATGTAAAGATAGAAGTTTGGTTTTAGATGCATTAAAAGTAACCAGCCACTCCTTTCCCGATTGAACCACGTGCTCAAGATCAGAGGAGAAAGAATCGGAGAGAACTTGTTTGTTTACGGTCTCAGATGTGCTACCATAGATGGTAGTGTCATTAACATAAATGTCTATGAATGATGTAAGGATCTGATTTCGAAGGTCATTAATGTAGATCAGGAACAGAGTTGGGCCCAGGATGGACCCCTGAGGAACTCCAGCATTAATACTGTGAGCATCTGATTTTTGCCCATCAACTACTACTCTTATGAACCTATCAGAGAGAAATGATTTAATAATTGAGAAGACATTTCCAGCTATACCATAGCTGGAGATCTTGTGAAGTAAACCTTTATGCCATACCCTATCAAAGGCCTTTGATGTGTCAAGAGCAACTGCCCTAGAAAGGTTTTCTCCGTCGAGAAATTCGCTAATCCTATGCGATATAACTGTAAGTATATCTGCTGTAGATCTAGCAGAACGGAAACCATATTGCGTGTCACTAAGAAGGTTATTTTTGCTGAGATGGTTGATTACTTATTATTTATCACAGATTCCAGCAACTTACTCATAACGCACAGGAGACTTATTGGCCCGGACTGAGAGGGAGATGAGCGATCACCTGAATTCTTATATACAGGGCATACTGATGAGATTTTCCAGGGTGATGGGAAGCAATTCCCCTTAAGACAACGTTTAAACAGTTTTATAAGTATGTGCGCTAGTTCTGATTGAAGTCTTTTGAGTACTATAATTGGAATACCGTCAGGGCCTGTTGCTTTACTGGAATCAAGGTTCTTGATTAGCTGGGCAACATCACGTACAGATATTTGTATATCACATAGCGTGTTTTCTAATACAGAAAGAAATATTGGGAGTTGGCGACCTTGGTCGCAAAGGGTAGAATTAGCTGCAAATTTCTTGGCAAAGAGTTTGGCTTTGTCTGATGCTGACGAGATTACCTCAGGTCCATTGATGATAGTTGGGATAGAGCACACGCTTCTGTTCAGGATTCTGTTTGCTATTTGCCAAAACTGGTGAGACCCAAGCTGCTGCTCAGCTACTTTAGACTTGACGGACTGAGCCTTGTTAATGTTTTTTGTTGTTTTGTAACGATGAAGGATAGCGACTGCCAAACGAATGTGAAGAATTATGAAAAAAGGAGCGCATAATTCCATGACGTCAGACTTCCGTTAACTATACAAACTATGGAAAAGCAGAAGCGGCTTAATAATTTTTTAAAACCTTTGTTTATCTTTTTCAAACTGTAATTAATAATTAATCTTTATTATAATTTTGTTAAGATTTACACAGTTTAATGATTAATAATATTATAAAACCGTATTATTATTAAATATAAAATACGGTTTTACTGAATGTTCATGTTCGGCTTCCATACTTTTGTTCGGTAATAAGAGACAAACAAAATATGAGGGGGCCTACAAAATACTTAATATTTGTGCAATAATATTTTCAAATTGATTTTAATCTGGCGATGAAATAGCAACGCCGGTACCCCCGCTAGTTTATTATAAAGCTTAGAAGGAGTTACTCGTAATATGGTCCGTGTAGACGATAAAGTTTGTTTATTGTTTTTGTTACAAGAAACGAATGTAAATACAGAACTATTATGAAATAACGTAACTTTGAATTTTAAGTGAGAAATTGAAATAACGACTAAAAAGGGATAAATTACGTCGAAAAAAAGAAAAAAAAATGACGAAGAATCGACATAACTAAGGTTAGTAAATACGATTACATTAGGCTTGCCTGTAAATGAGAGAACTTATATCGATGGCACACAATATACGGACGTGTGCATAGCACATGGTACGAAGATGAATAAGTTTATTATTAATTTTTCATTAAATAATACGAATTATAAAATTGATTGTGAAATGCAACAAAGTTTCATGTGAAGGTTATTGTTTTATACATACAGATGATCGTCTAACCAGGAATAAGCAAAACACATGCATTCTGAACGTTATAAACTATATTGGTGGTGCTCTGAATGGGAAAGAAAATGATTTTTCTAATTAATTTATAAGAGTTTGTTTCCTGCATTCAAGGTGGTTCATATAATATTAAACAAACTCTTGTGCATTCTCATAATTTTTTTATTATTTTCCATTCATTAAAATTTAGATTAATGCTATACTTATTTTTTATTAGCCTGTGTGCCCGGCGTTACCCGGGTGTTTTGGAGGTGTGTGTTCAGCAAAACAAAACAAAAAATGTTGTAGTAGGCAGGCAGTCTCGAACCCGTACCGCGAAGGAGGAAAAGAACGTGAGAATTAAAAAAAAACGTGACGTCTTTGCTGTTACGCTCATCGCCAAACCGGAAGTGATGAATATTTAAATTAAGGCTAGTCAATCGAAAAGTGGGGATGACTTTCGAAAATATCGGCGGAAAAAAGCAAACACTCCCTGTATAAAAGTACCCAGTTGAGGGTAAACGAAGTAATGTATTTAGCAAATTTTTCGATATTTATCGTCCGAAGGGTCGAGCTTCAAAACGATACCGATCTCGTGAAAATCCATCGCCTTTGTCAAAAGTTTTAGGCAGACATACATACATACATACATACATACATACATACATACATACATACATACATACGGGCATTTAAACAGACAGATGAGATTTATATAGATGCCCGTCCCAGAAAAACAAGCTAAGTAGTAAATATAGCATCAGCTTTAAATTTTAACGTGTTTTTTTTTCATCTTTTGTGGGATACAGTTTCGGTAACATCCTCTAAATGTTAAAGTTTACATAAAAGATAATAATCTGTTCAGGTTACCCACCTTGTTCCCTAGAATATCTATTCTATGATTTATAAGTGTTTCAATAGTTTAGGATTTTACAAAAAACATGCACATTATTGACTCTCACACCAGATCCTTTTAAAACTGTATTACTCAATACGATCAAAAAATTTGATGAAGCGCAATTATTTTATCCTCTGATTTTTTTCTATCTCATTTAATGAAAAGAGTTAGAGTGAAATAGCATCTAAATTGTAAAGTTTACAAAAGTAATGTGTTTATGTTACTCATCGGGTTTCCGAGAATATCTATCCCAAAATTCATAATGATCTATTCATAATAATAAATAAAACACACACACACATACATACATATATATATATATATATATATATATATATATATATATATATATATATATATATATATATATGCTTATATACATATGTGTGTGCCTGTTTATATATGCTTATATATATACATATTCTTATATATATATTTATATATATATCTATGCACTATAGATATATATGCACTATATATATATATATATATATATATATATATATATATATATATATATATATATATTTGTGTGTGTATACTCTCTAGACACTAACATTTACAAAAATGTAAAGTTCCCATGATATATATCGTGCTGCCTAGAATATATATTAAAATTTATAATGTGGAAGTGGTATAGTTACCATAACAGAAAATAGCTTTTTTTTTTCTATGAAGTAAAAAAGAACTGTTTATAAGTTAGCAACACCTAAAGCCACGCTGCCTAGTTATTCACTCGTGTAGCTAACATGGGATTTGGCTTACGATTTCTTCTTCGCTCAAAGTCGTTAAAACATGACACTTCATACTTACACACATGATATGAAATGGTTATTTGAACACCTTACTGCATGCATGTTACATTACGATAAAATAATGTAAGATTTGACATAATAGCGTAATATACGCACCCACATTAAATGTAAACAAACAAGCTGGAAAAGTTAATTCTCTGGGTTTACAATTTCGTCTTTAAGCATCCAACTATCTATTTTTAAGGACTGTGTCGTGCGTTGTCTTGTCAATCCATACCATTGCTGTATTTCTTTTAGTTGATTTATAGCAGGCCATTCATCCCGGTTGATGGCTTTTAGTTTCTTATAGAGATGGCTATAGACTGATTCATACCTTGTTAATTAATATATTATGTATTTATCTGAATATTGTTTTTTCTTTTTTATCCACAACAAGGCATATTGCGCCTTAGACGTAAGGGGCTACTATTTGGGACTATGTTTAGCAGGAAACTGTAGGGAATTGAGTAGCATGTCGGTACCATCAGAAAAACAGGGAAAATAGAGAAATCAAAAAGTCTAGCAAGGAAAAACTATTCGAGTAAAAGTCTTTTCTGTTTCTAAGGACTTTAACAATTGAGTTAATTAATATTGACTTTGATTTTATTGGTATACTAGCGGGGGAGGGGTACCCGGCGTTGCCCGAGTGTTTGGAGGTGTGTGTGCTCGGGCGGGGGTGGGGGAGTTAATCAAAACATAAGAATAATCGAAGTAAATATTTTTAAAAGAATTTTTTAAAATCTAAAAATCGAAAAAAAAACACAAAAAAACTAACGTAAGGCAAACGAACGATGTTAAATGTAAAAATTGGAAAAACAAAAAGAAAAAAGAAAAAAAGAAAACAGAACGTTTAAACTTTTTTAAAAAATCTGAAAAATAAAAACTAAAAAAAATAAACATGTGAAAAATGGCTTAAATAAGCCTGTTTCAATATTAAAATTTAAAAAATCGGTGGGTGCCCGGCGTTGGCCGGGTGTTTTGGGGTGTGTGTGGTCAATCGGGGGTGGGGGGTGTTTATGAAAACCTAAGAATAAGCGAAGTAAAAAAACCCAGAAAAACGAACGTTACGTGAAAAATGGCTTAAATAACCCTGCTTCAATATTAAAATTTAAAAAATCGAATAAAAAAAGGCATCTCACACCACAATTCGAACTCAAAACGTTTAGATAATGACCCAACGCTCTAACAAACTGAGCTAACACGACGTACATGAAATTGTGCCAGTTCTTCAAATATTTACACTAAATCATGTTATTACGTTGTCTGACGCATGCGTAGAACCGATCTCGTCATTAGAGGACGTTTTTTGCTGACCCCCTCACCTGTAGAAAAGTGCTGATTTCAGGCTGAAAAAATTAACGTTTTTGGTCAATTTTTCGATATTTGTCGGGCGAAGGATGGAGCTTTCATATGAGACCAAATTTATGAATGTTTGCTCCATCTCTCGAAAGTTTTTAGCAGACACACAAACATACATACATTTTCGCTTTTATATATATAGATGAAAATTACCTAATTTTAATATATAAAAAAATTAGTAAATATATATATATATATATATATATATATATATATATATATACTAATATCTATAATATAAAGCTGAACGTGTGTGTGTGTGTGTGTGTGTGTGTGTGTGTGTGTGTGTGTGTGGTCACGAATAGGTTCCTATATGGTTGACTATTTTAAAAAAACTGATTACATATAATCATAAGAGATGTATCGAGGATCAGGAATGGGTATGTTTGATCTGGCATAACGGTGATTCATAAAAATTGTGGAGTCTGCGTTTGCGCCTGGCGCCCAAAGTATGGAAATAAAAAATGAAAAGAAAAAATGTTTACAAGGGTTTTTATATAGATGTACATAAGAATACTTTGATAAGTATGTTTCAACTTAAATAGAGATGGTATAATAAAATTGTGGGGTCTGCGTTCGCGCCTGTACTTCATGGCTATATGGCACAAACTTTAACAAAGAATTTTAATATCAATTTGCTTAGGTATACTTTGATAATTATGTTTCAGTTCGAAGAAATAGGGTATACAGTTTGAAGAAATATGGTATAATAAAATTATTGGGTGATCGTTCGCGCCTGACCTCCATAGAATGTAAATATGTCACAAAGTTTAACAAGGTTTTTTTAAAAGGAGTGAGGGTTCACAATAACACCTTAACATTAATCTTAATTCACGTTAGCTTTTATTTATTTTTTTTAGTTGAATCATATTGTGTCGAATAAATTCACCTCATGAATTCACGTTCTTATTAAAGTGAAAGCCAAAAAAAGTCGGAACTTTAGACAATTCTCAACACAAATTTGCATCTCTGTTTTTTTCCTTCTCCACTTGCACGTGGCACTCTTTCGAAAATAGATAAATAGATAAATAATAAAAAAATAAGAACGTTACTTGTTATCGTGTCAAAAGAATGAAAACATCCTACTCACGTGATTACGTGTCTTTTTAAAAACATTTACATAACCTTTTTATTTATATATATGTTTAAGCTTTTTTTGTCAGTGTACTAGAAGTAATTCAGTTGACTACAACCCTTTCTGCGTGTTATTTACATTACAATAGTACAACCCTGAATCCGACGACGCAATACTACACCGTTCAATACTGTAAAACTGAAACGAAGCTGTTTTGCTTGAAAAGGTCGCCATTTTCTTATTCATATTTATATCGATTCTTTGTTTTAAAAAACTAAAGTAATTACGTGTTTACT
>NC_136493.1:55465103-55555103 GCF_053919585.1 Euprymna scolopes | reverse complement strand
TAGTAAAAAAATACCATTAAAGAAGGAACAGCCCGATTTTGACTAGAAGAATTTAAAAGTTTCACATCTGCTTTGTTGCATATATTATGAAAATCTCTATCTCTACTTATAAGTTAAGTTATCTTTGAAAATTATATAAATTATATATAGTAGGAGCAGATGGTAGAATGATAAAATGAATATCAGAATAGAGAATAATATGTCCAACATATCCAAAACACAGAATAAAAAAAAAAAAATAAACAAAATTATATATATATATATATATATATAATAGTTGTACAGTTTTAGTTTCTATATGTAAATATGCTGGAATTCCTGTGTTTATCAAAAAGTGCTCGATGAATAAACAGGGCGTGATTATAATGTTTATTTATGCAAACATTGTTGGCTACATATGTGCATACATGTTTCTGAAGAACCTTTCTAGATATATCGCGTCTTCGTGTCTTCGCGTCTTCGCGTATTTATTGAGACCAAACTCACGAATATTAAATTCTACGTTTTTAGCCAATTACATTAAAGAAAGGAAAAACGGCAAAAACAGTGCACATAGAAGATGATATTAAACAAAAAGAGGAGAAGACGGAAGAAAACAGTAAAGTTAAAGTCGAAGTAAACAGTAATTCTTAGACGTCACTTTTAATTTATAAACCTTACATAAAGAAAACTGCTAACCCTACATCTGCCATCCACAGTCAAACTATTCACTTTCATCATTAAACATATACCTATATCAATTCAAAGCAGAATAAGTGACAACTCTTAACGTGTAATAGATACAAAACATCTATAATGACGCAATTAGGAATAGTGGATGCAGAAACATCTGCATAAAATATTAAAATACAAACACAAATACGAATAGATTTGGAATCGAATTAGAAAGATAACCTGGTTTACTCCCCCTTCAACCTAATGCTAAAACGAAACTAGATAAGAATTTCTACATCTCATAACTAAAAACTTCCAGCTAGTGTAAAATCTTT
This sequence comes from Euprymna scolopes, assembly GCF_053919585.1. NCBI lineage: Eukaryota > Metazoa > Mollusca > Cephalopoda > Sepiida > Sepiolidae > Euprymna > Euprymna scolopes. The sequence goes on along the minus strand of NC_136493.1, from coordinate 55,554,114 downwards.
AACAAGAATACCATTAAATTATGATATGGGTGCCCTGATTACTTAGAACAAATCATAAATAAACATAATAATGAAATATTGAAGAGAAACATAACCACCTGGGATACTATTAATAATAGTAATAACAGTAACTGTAATTGCCAAAGACTGGCGGAATGCTCGTTAAGAAATGAATGTTTTACATCTTCGGTTGTATATCAAGCAAAAATATACACTGAGAAAAATCTAAGATTAGAAAAATTCTATATAGGGAGTAATGACGTTTACAAAAAAATACAAAAACGAAATTGAATCTCTGAATCCCATTCCTTTCCAATATATCTTATATTTATTTAAAAAAAAATGGTGTATGATACATGTGTTGGATCGTTAAAGCTTAAATTAATAGTTAAATTAACGTCTAAAAATAATATTAACCAGTGTAAGCACATAAATTTCAATAAAGTAGGAAAATCCTTCTAGACACTTGATTTATTTACTTCAAGCATTACTTACAAAGATTATAAAAAAAAACAACGGAATAATAAGGAATGAAAGGTGAGTACAATATGTATATGCATAAAAATAGTGAAAATAATGAACTTTGTAAAAGTTTTAGTTAACATACATAAAGGGAAAAGGCGATATATCTATATATCTATAAAAGTGTCTCTGTCTGTGTGTCTGTCTGTCTGTCTGTGTGTCTGTGTACATTTCCCTATACAATAACTCTGCCAATTTTAAGTCTACAGACTCGAAATTTGATATACAGGGTACTGAGATTTGGGAAATCTTTGTAATCCGTTTTCGGCCAGAAATTTGGCTGTTAAGAGGTCAAAGTTCAACGATTTGACCTTTGAGAACTCTACCAAACCCCTCCGCCAATTTGGGGTCTAAACACTTGAAATTTTAGATATACATTTTCTGGACGTGGATCTAACTTAATAACTTAATTTGAGCCCAAAACAATAAATGGTGAGGGGTCATAATAGGGGTCACGGTTAAAAAAACATTGACCGCTTCGGTCTCTACCAAATTACTCAAATAATTTCTGGTCTAAACATTTGAAATTTTACATAAAGAGTATTCAGAGATAGGGCAAGCTTTTTAATCGGTTCGGGTCGAAAATTTGAGTTACCAATATATAAATGTATGTATGTATGTATGTATGTATGTATGTATGTATGTATGCCTAAAACTTTCGACGGAGGCGACGGGTTTTTACAAGATCAGTATTGTTTTGAAGTTCGACCTTTCAGACGACAAATATCGAAAAAAAATGGCTAAAAACATTGATATCTTCGCCTCCTACAAGGGGGGGTCGCTTTTTTCGCCGATATCTTCGAAAGTCATCCTCTCCTTTTGATTGTTTAGCTTTTATTAAAACCTACGTCACTTCCGGTTTGGCGGTGGTCGTAACAGCAAAGACGTCAGGTTTTTCCCGTTCTTTTCCTCCTCTGCGGTACGGGTTCGAGCTTGCCTTCCTACTACCACTTTTTTTTTTATTTGCTCAACATACATCTTCAAACACCCTGAAAACGCCGGGCACCCATGCTAGTATATTTATAATAATTAGTTAAAAGGATTAATGAGTAAGATACAGTTGAACACTTATTATTAGTATGTGTATATACAGGGTGTCCGTAAAGTTATTATACAGTCTTATTTTTATTGTATTATATTTGTATTAATATTTTCGGATGTAACACGTGTATTTTCTGAGATTTTTATAAGCATAAAGGTGTTATTTCTTTTTATTTCTTTTGTTACAAATAAATATTTTAATACAATATCTTACTGTACTGTTAATATATTACAGGGTGTCTGTATAGTAACTTGTAAGACTGTATAGTAACTTTACGGACACCCTGTATATCGATATGTGTCTATATATCTGTGTTTGCATATATAGTGAACATTTTAAGCATATTTGTTCAATATACATATATTAAGTCAAACTTTATGTCTTGATTACATAACATTACATTGTCAACTATACACAAATATCATAACGCACTGAAACAGAAAATCTTTGTCAAATGGCGATAGTGGCGTAATAACATATGAACATTACGATATATTATTGTTTTCAGGTGACGCGACCGTACATGAAATGAAAGCAATTCGAAGGATGGAGTTCACGCAAATTGTAAAGATGACATTGTCTGATTATTATTGATTAACCTATTGTCGCTAAGGTAATTAATTCCGAATTTATCACTTTTCAAAGTAATTGTTTATAACTTGAATTATTTCGTCTCGCAAACTAAAACGGTGCACTGTTAAATAAATACAATTAAAAAAAAACTAACATTTGTTTTATTGGTTTGATTAATATTTGTGGTAAGAAAACCATATTTATTGTCTAAAAAGAACAAATTTGCTACAAATTTGAATTAAAAAAAAAGACATTCGTTTGATTTATTTTTATTTATTTATTTATTTTATTTATTTATTTATTTATTAATTTTTGAAGAATGACAATTTTTCTAATGGAAGAAAGGACATTTTTCTTAATACAATAAGGAATCCATACAAAATTTAAGCTAGATTGTGCTGCTGTTTTCGATAAAAAGTGGAACAGACATACAGACAGACAGACAGATAGGCATACTAACAGAATGTAATATGAAAGTACATTTAGCCCGTTAAAAACGGAGTATTTCTGCATTTATCGACCCACGGTTTCTACGAAGTTCTTTGGGTGTTCTCCGCAACTGGCTGGAATAACCGGAAGCGATCGATCGAGAAATTATAATGATAAACAGGAAAAACATTGGAAATACAATTTATATAATTACAAACATGTACATGACCCTAACCTCTAATCTGCGTGATTAAAACTAATTTTTATTTCTTCTAATTTACATATATATATATATATATATATATATATATATATATATATATATATATATATATATATATATATATATATATATATATAAAGGTAGCTTTCATAGATTCGTATTAGGTAAAACAGACAGCGCGTTCATTAAAATCTTTTCCGGCTATTTTTGTCAGCTGCCAAGCGAGCTCGAGCCAATTTTTGGGGAAATCGCGGGTCAGTAAATGAAGAAGCACAAAAACGTCAATCCCTCGCCCTCCCCCTCGCCAATCTTTCACGAGAAACACCCGTCTGGCTGAAACTACTGTCAATAATTTTCCCCACTCTTTATCTGTGCCTATTTTAGTGGTGAATGCTCTGACGAACTGCAATCACTTGTGCCCCCACGACGTGAGCACCCTCGACAAACCCGACAGGGTGCTAAATCCCACCCCCACACTGTAGAGATCCCTAGATGTAAAAGATATTTTTACTCCAATAGTTTCTTCCCCAGAACCGCTAGACTCCGGAATTCCATTCCAGGTCCCTGCTTCCCCAACAGTACTGACGTGCAGAAGTTCAAGTGTAACGTGAACCGACACCTTGCTGCCCAAATCCCTATAGTAGCAGTGTTATATATTCAATCATCGAAGTTATCCTTGAGGGGTGCCAAATTGAGCTTTCGTTACATTTGAATATGTTATATAGAGTTCTTCATTTAGGGGCACTTTTTACGTTTGGGTGTATACACTGTATAACATCAAAGATTCCGTGTGCGTATGATTGTCTCTAATATAAATGGTTGTGTGTTTGATTATCATAAAGGGAATCGTGTGTGTGACATGTAATTTCTGAACCTACCTCTGTTTCTTCAAAACGAACAATCTGGAAATTTCTCATCCTGGAGGGAGACTTGATACCTGTTTGACGAAGATTTATCACTCCAAGACGATGAATGTGTTTTATAGTTTTTTATTTCACTTTCCCTAGAGGTCCTGCAGCAGGTGTAAAGTGAAATCTGCTTGTGTGGTTCTTCTTCACACACGTCAGCATTCGTCTCCCCCCTCCCCAGTTAAGAGGGGGGGGACCACGGAAAAACGTCCGTCTTCTTCAAAGCTCAAATCAAATCTCACAGATCTAGCCAACCACGTCACACATACGTAATTTGGTCAGCTAACCTTTGGTTCTGGTAAACGTGTCTACCTCCACGTTTACTCAACTCTTTCTCTGTCTCTCTCTCTCTCTCTCTCTCTCTCTCTCTCTCTCTCTCTATCTCCCTCTCTCCTTCTCTATTCTCTTATAGAGACACAGAGAGAGAAAATAGAAAGAGTAAGAAAGCCAGAGAGGGGGGGGGAGAGATGCTCGTTAACATTCCTCCACCCCTTTTTTATCAAAATGTATGGCAAGCCATACATTTTTAATAACTAACTAACTAACTAAAAAAAATAATTATGTCCGAAGTACATCTTTATTTTTTCCACTTTCCGGACTCACCCCTTTTCCAAGAAAGATCAGGCACCAGTACTCTTCTACTACACTATCAACCCTTCTACTGCTTCTCGAAAGTCTCTCCTCGACATTAACTTGCTTCCAAGTTAGACAAAGATACAGCTTTGCAGATATACATCTTGTCTAGGCGGTCGCATTGTTGGATATTTTCCACTGAATCTGCTCTTTATTTGGACCTCTTGACCAAACAAATGGAGACTCCATTTTCGATCACTTTTTCGAAATGGGGCCAGCATATCGCAATTACGACCAGAACGTCGGATGCTCCATGTTGGTGGTAGCTTTATCGCATGGGGACTCGAACCCTAGACCCTCAGATTAAAAGTCTGATGTTCTACCGACCCAACCATCCCACTCGCGTTCTCGACTTTCAGCATAGGCCTAAGTCCCAGTTTTTTTTCCTTTACTGTAATGCCCTGACGTCTTTCTCTGAGTGGTCCTATTACTGGAGCTTTGTTCTATTCTATCTACTACTTCGGGACTTCACAAAGCTCTTCTACTAACTCCCTTGGTTGGTCTAAGCCAAGATACGCCTTCACACTGATTCACTCGGAGCCTGTTTGAGTTCCTGAAACCCGACAAGATACGGAATCATCACTCCCTAACTAATGCGCCAAAGCTTACTTGCGCATCGATTTCTAACTAAGTAGCTTTCCCTTTGTGATTCTTCCGCATTCCCAGCAAGTCCCAAGATTCCAACCCAGATATCCCTCACACATTCCTCTAAAAATATAAAAAAAAATAATAAGGCTCTATCTTGTCCCTTACGTAATCTGCATCTTTCCCTTTCTTCTATCTCCCCGTGATTAGGCTTGGTACCGACTGTCCAGTCGCTCTGTACCCTGAGGAATTATCGCGACCTCGCACGCCAGACTTTTGTTGGACAAGACTTATTGCCGTTGCTTGGGCCTACGTGGCATCTTCCAACTCACTGGAACCACTAGTATTGTTTTAACAGGGTACTCATTACTCTAAAATAGTATTTCCCCTGCCAAATTTTCTAATTTGTGACAATACCGTGGCTTATAAAAAAAATAAAACAACAGAAAAAACTGCTTTATACAGCCTAATCGCCTTGTAATTCTCATGAAAAAAAAATGCAACTACGCGCTAAACGTCCCTAAAATATAACTAAACCAACCAAATCTATTCCAAAATAATTTAATTTAATAATACCAATTAAATTCACCCAGCATGTTTTTTGTTTTTTTAAATTTTGGTACCTTTAATTCACAATAGGGTAACATTTTACTTCTAAAATTCTTACGTATAAGCGGCATCTATTCTATCTTTTTTCTTCTTTTTCTCCTTCCTCAGATTCATCACATAATGGCCACGTCAGCCATTGCACCCCCTCTGCCCCTTACGCCATGTCAGAGGGCATTTCATTTGCTCCCTGAAGTTGATTACAACTAGATCCGCTCACGCTGGACAGAATACATTCCGTTTACTGCTATGTCAGAAAAAACTTTTTTTTTTCCAAAGTCGGTAAGCGCAACCTGCCTTGAAGACACATAGCTTCACGGAAAACATCGGATTTCCACACATGAAGTACTCAAACATGCTCCATGTTGATTCTACTCGAAATCAACAGAAATCACGATAAAAAAAAATAAAATTCGAATCATTTCCCGAAAATAATGAAATTAATAACTACCCATGTAATTCAACACCTCTCCAAAATTCTAACATGCTTGCCACAGAAATTAAATTCCATTCACGCCCCACTTTTTTCTTTCATTTCTTCATATAGTTTATTTAACCCTATATTTATCCTTTTTTTCCCCCTTACTTATGTGGTCAAAACGTCACTCATGTCGAATAGAACATTTATTCTACTTTTCGAAAATTGAAATTAATACCGACTGAACCTTTGACTCTTCCGAAACTTTTTTTTTAAAATCATTTATTACACTGTTTAAATCTTATTTCTTTCTCTTTTTCCCTATTTTATTATTACTATTATGATTATTAATTAATTAACACGTTCTTTCTTTTATTAATCATTCTTTCAATAGACCCCACAAGCAAAGATTTCACCTCACCATTCTGCGAAAAAAAAATACATGTCAAAGAACAAGAAAATTCTGCCAATACCGTTTGACAACACATCAATTACATAAAAATAATAAATTAAAAAATACAAAAATATCCTATAAGCAATCACAAAGTCCCATCTCACTAACAACAAAATTCCAAATAACAAAACACAGATTCGTGGATACTCCTTTTGACCACGTCATCAAAAAAAAAAAAAATTCCTACGAAAAATTCGCACAATCAGCGAAAAAGAAAAAAAATCATTTTACAGGACATGACCATTGTCTTTTCATCAACAGTACATATTGTTTTTCATTAAAAGTTACATTTAGTTCACAGTTTAAAAATGACACAAAATATTCATAACACATATTTTTGATTGACGTGTTTATCTTTTTGGTTTTCTCACTGGCTGTTGTTAAAAATTTACAAAATAAGGCCATTTTTCGTTTTTCCCTTCTAATTTTGACATTAAGTGATATTTTTCTTCGTTCATAACGAGCTAATTCCCAATACGATAAACATTTTTTTAAACTATTTTCTATATATAAAGTTTTACATCTGTGTGTCTGTATGTCTTCCTTTTCTTTCTTCGTGAAAAGGTTGTACGTGTGTATTGCTTTTCTTTTTTTTCTTTTTTTTTTCTTAATTATTTTTCTAATTCGCCTAGTGTTTTAATGGACCCTACGTTGTGTGTGTGTTGATTTGTATTTTTTTTTACTGTTCTTTCTTTTTCTTTTTTTCCATACATTTTATTGTTTTTCTTGTCCTTTTTTTTCTTTTTTTAGTCTATTTCTTTCTTCTTGACACTAAATCTCCATGCTTCCACGTTGTATTTTCTTAAACACAGGTTCGATTATCGCATCGATGATGCGACTGGTCGACGAGCACCAATTTGAATATGTTATATATTCAATCATCGAAGTTATCCTTGAGGGGTACCAAATTGAGCTTTCGTTACATTTGAATATGTTATATAGAGTTCTTCATTTAGGGGCACTTTTTACGTTTGGGTGTATACACTGTATAACATCAAAGATTCCGTGTGCGTATGATTGTCTCTAATATAAATGGTTGTGTGTTTGATTATCATAAAGGGAATCGTGTGTGTGACATGTAATTTCTGAACCTACCTCTGTTTCTTCAAAACGAACAATCTGGAAATTTCTCATCCTGGAGGGAGACTTGATACCTGTTTGACGAAGATTTATCACTCCAAGACGATGGATGTGTTTTATAGTTTTTTATTTCACTTTCCCCAGAGGTCCTGCAGCAGGTGTAAAGTGAAATCTGCTTGTATGGTTCTTCTTCACACACGTCAGCGTTCGTCTCCCCCCTCCCCAGTTAAGAGGGGGGACCACGGAAAAACGTCCGTCTTCTTCAAAGCTCAAATCAAATCTCACAGATCTAGCCAACCACGTCACACATACGTAATTTGGTCAGCTAACCTTTGGTTCTGGTAAACGTGTCTACCTCCACGTTTACTCAACTCTCTCTCTCTCTCTCCCTCTCTCTCTCTCTCTCTCTCTCTCTCCTTCTCTATTCTCTTATAGAGACACAGAGAGAGAAAATAGAAAGAGTAAGAAAGCCAGAGAGGGGGGGGAGAGATGCTCGTTAACAGCAGTAGTTGTTGCTCCTGATAGTAGCCCCCTACACCAAAGTGGCAATTTGCCTTGTTTGGGGTGAAAATGTAATAAAAAAAAAATCCAAACGTAGATTCCATGAGCAAAGCTTCTTTCTTAGAACTGCACGTCAGTGGAACTCTCTGCCGCTTGCCTGTTCCCCACCTGACTACACCTTGGACGTCTTCAAGTCCAATATAAACAAACTCCTGACAAACCGCCGCCTTAAGTAAGACACTCTATCAAAACCACCAATACGAATGATTACTACAATACTATCTCATTGATTACTTTACACGCAATAACCCTTATCCCTGAGTGGCCTTCGGGCCTTGATAAGTGGTCACTCCCATGTAAAAAAAAAAAAAAACGTCAAAAATTATACTCGTTGGCTTAGCATGAGTATTTTTTGTCAAGTAAATGTTGTACTGTGGTTACTGATCTTTATTAATTCATATTAATTCCTAACAGTGCATTGAAAATTATTATTATTGTTATTATCATTATTATCATTATTATTATTATTATCATTATTATCATTATTATTATTATTATTATTATTATTATTATTATTATTATTATTATTATCATTATTGGCTCACAGGGAGCTTTCACACAGGTAATCAAAGATCTCTCCTTGAAAATAGCCTGTGGTGTTCCCTGGAAGTTGAGTGACAACAAGTCTCCCCAGATTTCCAGTACTCTCCACCTCTTTCGATAACATTTGCAAATAAATTTGCATTATCGCAACAGCTGCTTGCCATTGATTACTGGAATTTGAGTGGCAATAAGCATCCCCAAGGTCCCAGTTCTCTTCGCACTTATCCAGCGGAGGTCTGCTCAGTTCCTCGGTCTTTCCTTCCCCCTTGACTCTATTCGGCTATTGTTGTCTTACTCTTTTTTGGGAGGGGGATGGGGGTGGGATTATAGAACTTATAGATATGCGGCTTCAGTGTTCTTAGTTCCATGTAGCGCTTCATGTTTTACCTCTGCAGCAGTTTGTCTGGCCCGCGCTTGTTGTTGTGTTAAGGGGTTTTCTTAATATTTCAGCTTTTTTCACTATTGTTGTTGGTTCTATTTTTCCAGTCATTCCTTTGATTCCAATTTCTCCCATTCCTTTTCAAAGTTTTCCGGGATTGTTCCTAATAGTCCTACTATTATAGATATTATTTTTATTTTCTTCTTCCATTTCCCATTAAGCTCTCTGGCTAGCTCTGTGTATTTAATCCGTTTCTTCTTTTTTTTTTTTTTTTTTTTTTTTTGATATTCACCCTGTGATTAGTTGGAACAGCAAAGTCTACGATTTGACAGGATTTTTCTTTCTTGTTAATTATCACAACATCTGGTCTTCTAGCATGGATGGGTTTATCAGTTTGTATGTCCATGTCCCATAGGATTTTGTGATTCTCGTTTTCAAGTGCTGTTTATGTTTGTACCACTTGTCTGCGATCGAGATGCAGTTGCTTGCATAATTCCCAGTGTACTACCCGTCTGTTCTTGATTTCCTTTTGGGCCAGTTCGCTGCATTCACTTACTATATGATTTATCGTCTCGTCTCTTTGTCCACAGAGTCTGCCTTTGCTGTTTTCTTGAGTTTTATCGATCTTTGCTTTGATATGGTTGGTTCTTATTGAGTTATCCTGTGCTGCAGTTATTAGGGATTCAGTTTTTCGGCTTATTATTATTATTATTATTATTATTATTATTATTATTATTGTTATTGTTATTATTATTATTATTGTTATTATTATTATTATTATTATTATTAATATTATTATTATTATTAGTAGTAGTAGTAGTAGTAGTAGTAGTAGTAGTAGTAGTAGTAGTAGTAGACATCTGCTATTGTAGGAACCATTAATATCCTTAGAGAAACCCTTGATCTTTGAAGTCCTTTGTTTGGGGTCGGGATTGAGGGAAGTCCTCTGAGAATGAATCCCATCTTTTTTTCAGGGAGACGTTGGTAAACGAAATCAGAATTATTATTATTATTATTATTATTATTATTATTATTATTATTATTATTATTATTATTATTATTATTAAAATATACAAATTGACGTATAAAGCATCCTAGAAATTCCGCGTTGAAGTTACATGATTACTGCAAATATTTTGTCTAAATAAATATTTTTTAGAATTTTGTTTCGTTGTCATGACACCTTTAATAAATGAACAAGTTTCATTTTCTCGGAGCATAGTGAATGTAAATGGCGACATTTTTACGACTGTCCCACACCTTCGTCGACGCCATTAAATCCTAAATTGAAATGACAGAAAGAAATCAGGGAACGGCACTGCTTTGATTTGCTTTTCTCTCCATTGACGTCTTTTGAAACGGTTTGTATAATATGCAAATCTAATTAGCAGGTTCGACACTATACTTCAGGTTGCAATTTATTTGGGTTATTACTAATAGGAAGTAATGGTTGCACGGAGAGGTTAGAACGCAACCCAGCGTGTAGAACAAATTTAACCGGAAATGCCAAATGAAAACAGTATGACGTCAGTAGGAAAACGATATCCGAATTATTTATTGCGATCATTATGACAAAAAACAAAGATGACCTGAGTCCAGGAAGTACAATTAGGAGTGGAACGAAACAGATGAATACATATAAAAAAGAAAAAGATGAATAGAAAATAACTGGTATAGAAAGGAAAAGCTCGTAAAGCTCGCATTATTCGGATTATTTGGACCACTGTTCCCATCTTGTGTGTTATTTTCACAAAGTTTCGATCGATGTAATCTCCGACCTTCTTCCGGTGTATCTTGTCGAACTCGGGAATCTTTCTGTCAAACTCGGGAATCTGCACGAAATTTTAAACGGAACCCATTATTTAATTCATGAGGGTAGCATGCTTTCGTGCTGTCAGCTATAACCGTGTAGAAGTTCTAAGTAACTGCCAACTTTATTTTGACAGCCGTTTTAAAATTGAGGCTTTAACCACCAGTAGAATGTCACTTACAATCAAATTTTACCAAATATTTTTTTTTCCTTAACGCCATGGGATCGCAATTTCGACAGAAATATTCCGATCAGAAATTACATTGGTCAAAACGTTGTGAAAATAACACTCAAGATGAGAACAGTAGCCGGAATAATCTAAATAATACGTATTATCTATCCTCATCTCAAAACTTCCGAAACATGAAGAAAAGGCCATTTCTATTTACATGAAGTACATATTTATATATTTTTTTTTACAAGATTCACTTCTACACTAATTAATCGCTCCTTACTAATTTGAAATAAATCTGTTAGTCATAAGGGTGCGCAATACGGCTATATTCAGTTTAATTTAATCGTACGCAAAAGAGTTTAAGAGAAAGTTTGGAGCATTCGGTGATAATTCAGATACCTCAAATTCTGTGAAATAGATATTAAATATAAACTAATAGATAATCTCCAAATTTCCGTTGCTTTGGAGTATTTTAAAAGCTTTTAGTGTGTATAACATGGACGCAATGATCAACATCCAAACATTTCAGATTCGTATGAAATTTAATTAGATTACAATTAAGCAAGGTTGCCTAAAATTTAATTTATTCTTAAAAATCATTAATCTAAAATCTTCGACAAAATTATATAACAGATTTTCATCAAAATTAGAACAAGTATTCTAGACGTATTTAAAAATTATATTTTATATTTTAGAAACGTACCATGGTTTTAGTGTCGTGGATTAACCTTTTACCATTTAAAACGCTGTATAAACCCGTTTAAATCGTCAGCGACTCATGAAATGAAAACAAATCGAAAAATGGAGCTTATACAAATTGAAAAAAAAAGAAGAAAATGACATTGTTCGATTATAAGTGATTAAGCTGATGTCGTTAAAGTAAATAACTCCGAATTTAGCTATTTTAAAATAAACTGTCATATCATCATACCTTGATTTTAATATTTGTCAGGAAACATAAAAGCGGTGCAAAACTGTTCTTTTCAGAGTAATTTTCTAATAAAATTATATAGTGTGTATGTGTGAGCACTGGTGTTGATTTTAACAATTTTTCATTTGGTCCAGTAAATTGACGTAGGAACTGAATATGATATCTAGTTGAATTAAAATTGTCTATATTATATATACGCATTTTATGTTCGTATGCACGTAATTATATTTCAGACTCATTAAAAAACGACACATCTGATTGGATTATTCATCTGATGTCGCTACGGTATAAAATTCCGACTTTACCCATTTTAAAAATGAATTGTTCTAAAAGTCCCGTCGACTAAAACAGTATAATTCAAATAAATAATTAAAAAAAAAATGAAATTCATTTTAGTGTTTTGAAGAGTATTTGGTTGACAATTATTTTGGCGGTAATAGCATAGAGAATATTTATTCACAAAAAAAAGAAAAAACAATGAACTTATCGCAATTATGAATAAATAAAATATATTTGTTTTATTTATTTAATGAATACTTCGCCGAAAATGATAATGATTTTTACAATATAAGAAAGTATCATTCCTTTTTAATAATATTGAACTTAACAGACGTTATTTCAAAAGGAGTATTATTTTTAAAAGTAAATTCAACTGATTAATGTAAGAAGCACCGTTGATTTTCCACGGAGTCCACTATTAGAAACTTGGCCGTATTCTATTTTTTTAATACATTGGGTTGCTTTCGCTCAAATTATAGAACTTCCCGATTAGTCAGTTTTATGTCCGGGGATTAACAGCTAATGATTTGCATGTGGATTGGTTGTGTGATACAAACAAGACTGGCAATTGATGCATATATATTTCAAGCAAGGGAGGGTCTTAGCAAAGATATAACTTTCAATGGATTGTTCATTTTGTGTTTGGATGAATATTCTTGTTCTGATTACAAGTGTATCATTTGTCAAAAAATCAATTATCACTTCACAAATTATAAATACTGTCATTTGTTTTAAAATTAACATTCGTAATTTTATTTGAAAACACTGATCAAGACCATACGAGTTACACTACGATCAGAGTTGAAATCATAAGTTCACATGCTAATGTTCACCCAAGAACTATACAAGACTCAAAGGAAGCAATTATTGATTTTAAGGACAATCCACCCAAATGTGCGTAATTTTCTAATAGAGAAATTTGATACTAAGAATAAATGCATACCCAAACGAAAATTGTGCCCACATAGGAAATATAATTTGGAGACTAAATGCGAAAATATCTAGTTTACTTTTTATTACTGCATTAGAATAAGCCGAACATGAGTCTAAAGTGCTTGCAATGCAATGGAGACTTTATATGAAATTCCTCCTTATTTACCACTAGCTTGGGTGCCCGGTGTTGTCCGGGTGTTTGGAGGTGAGTGTTGAGTAAAAAAAAAAAAATAAATAAATAATTTCCCACACTCCTTATCTGTGCCTAAACCTAAATGCAGATTCCATGAACAAAGCTTCTTTCTTAGAACTGCACGCCTGTGGAACTCTCTTCCGATTGCCTACTTTCCAGCTGACTACAATCTGATTGTCTTCAAGTCCAACATAAACAAGTTCTTGATGAACCGTCCCCCTAAGTAATCCAATTTACAAAATTCCCACTACTTTTGTTTACTACGCTATAATCACATTGACTAATGTATACCCATTAACCTTTATCCTCGAGTGGCCCCCAGGCCTTGATAAGTGGCGATTCCTGTGTAAAAAGAAAAAAGTGGTAGTAAGCAGGCAGGTTCGAACCCGTGGCGCGAAGACGGAAATGGAAGAGAAAGACAATCTAACGTCTTACCTACACCATGACGCGACCGAAAGTTAAAAGCGTTCAAATTGAACGTAATCAATCAAAAACAAAAGATGACTTGAAGAAATGGCGTTGCTTTTAAACCTCCCACGAGAACAAAGCAAAGGTCGTTTTTACTGTGGAGGTAAAACCAGCCCCCCCCCCCAATGGGGTACTCTGGCAGTATCCAAATAAATAGTAATTGTCTCAGTATGGAGGGTTTCCCCTACATTCGCCAAGGACCAATTACAGAACAGGTACTACCCAGCCTGAAGGTTGCTTTCGAATAGTTTCGCTTTATTTATACGAAAAAGACAAACAAACACTGCAGACGACGGCACAGTGGGAATTTTTTTAACTCGACAAAAAAAAAAAAGAAAAGAAAGAATGTCCGTTCGTGAATGCGAGATATTACGAAGTATGCGAAAACTTTTTGCGGAATCTAACTGACGCAAGAAATCCGATGCAAAAAGCCTTTCGTGGACATACACAAACGCTCGGGCCCATTTTGTCCTTTATATAATAGACTAGTGGGGGTATCCGGCGTTGCCCGGGTGTTTGGAGGTGTGTGTGGTGTTAAATAAAAAAGAAACCGGGGGGGGTAGGATCGAACCGAAGCATTGAGGCGAAGTTTGAAAATAAAATCGGCCAGCCAGAATGAGTTAGTGAAATATGTTTGAATTTATTTAAGTAAGAACCAAACTGACAGGTGCGCGCACGGAATTCGTTGAGCGTTACGACGACGACGACGACGACGACGACGACGACGATGAAAGCTATTCAGCAAATGAGGTCAATGACCAGGTTTGTTTGTTATAAGCAAAGTAAAAAAAGAAAACAACGTTAAAACTTAAGCGGGGGGGGGTAATCAAAACATCGAAAAAAAAACACTAAAAAAACTAACGTAAAGCAAACGAACGATGTTGAAAACAGAAAAACGAACACGTGAAAAATGTCTTAAATAAGCCTGTTTCGATATTAAAATTTAAAAAATTGATGGGTACCCAGGTGTTTTTGGGTGTGTGGTCGGGGGTGGATAAGTGAAGTAAAAAAAAAAAAACAAAAAAAACGAACGTTACGTGAAAAGTGGTTTAAATAACACTGGCTCAATATTTAAATCTAAAAAATCGAAAAAAATGACATCTCACACCACGATTCGAACCCAAATCATTTAGATAATGAACCAACGCGCTAATCAACTGAACTAACACGACGCAAATGAAATTAAATCAGTTTTTCAACTATTTAAAGTAAATCAGGTCATGACGTCATCTGAGGAATGCGTAGAACCGGTCGTCGTCACGAGAGTACCATTTTTGTTGACCCCCCCCCTGTCGAAAATTGTCGATTTCGGGGTGAAAAAATGAACGTTTTTGGCCAATTTTTCGATATTTTTCGAGCGAAGGATGGACCTTCAATATGATACCGAGTTTGTGAATTTTTGTTGTGTTTGTCGAAAGTTTTTAGCAGACACACAAACACACATACATACATACAAACATACATACACACATTTTCGCTTTTATATATATAGATTACTTCCAGATTGTTTAGGTCGGAGTGGTAGTGCCTACAAGGGTTCTAATTGGCAAAGGGTTCTTCTGTAGACCACTCACTATCCCGAAATGCATTCCAGTCCTTTCTACCATTTTTATCTACCTAACTGATTCTTAATTTTATCATGTACTCAGTGCTCTCCCCAGCTCTTCTAGATAGGACACCAAACAGTATTTAGTGGTGTCACCCCCAATTTGAGATCTTCAGTGAATGTTGGGTAAACCCTTATTTACCACAACTCTTAAGTACATTCGGATCTGGAGGAGGGGCAGTACCTGTCAGGGCCCTTATCTATGTGTTAAATACAAACCATAGTTTATAGAATACTTGCTTACAAAATATATAGATATAAAACAAATTAATGTACAAACCAATCATATATAAAGTATCTGTACGATTTCAACATAAACTGCAGCTGTTTAAATAGTAATCAAAATAAGGATGTGGTGTTAAGACACCTTGCACCAAGGATGGCACCATACTGCTGTCACTCCTCATGTGTCCATATTTTTTGTTCACCCAGAACAAGGCATATGGCTACTTTGGAAAGAGGCAGATTTATAGGAATAATATGGGAGAAAAATTGGACAGCAAGATGTTTGTTCACATTACATCTAAGTTTTTTTATGTTGATGCAGTCGGTAAAGCGGGGAGCAGGGAATGAATTCCAAAAACAAGAGGTTCAAGGAAATAAGTTATAAGAATAAAAAATCCTTCAGCATTTATGGACTTTTATAGTGAAGAGGTTGGATTTAGCCACTAGTAATGTTTGTCGGGTTATTTCCGTTGAGGTTATACAAATGTAGTAAGTTTATAAACAAATATACGGCAGCCAGTCTAGTACCTACTGAGTTAGAAATTATTTTTATACCATGTGAAAGCGGGAGAGACCAGTGGTTGGTGCATCAGTCCAGATGTGGTAATGATAGTCTATGTACAGGCAAATGATGACTTACACACACGCGCGCGCGCACGCACACACACGTATATATATATATATATATATATATATATATATATATATATATATATATATATATATATATGTCAGGGGTATGAGTTCCGTTATAGAAGCGTTGATTTAATTTGAATAATATTTTACTTAGTTAATATTTTACTTGTTTGAAATTTATTTCAATTTCATACAAGTAAAATATTTGCTTATTTTCGTTATATTGCGTTGTGATTTGGCTTTCAAGCGCACCTAATGTGTATTTTATTTTATTCAAATTAAATCAACGCTTCTATAACGAAACTTACACCCCTGATGTGTGTGTGTGTGTGTGTGTGTGTGTGTGTGTGTGTGTGTGTGTGTGTGTGTGTGTGTGTGTGTGTAAGATACTACATTTTTGCGGTAGACTTAGGAGCATTTTCTGTGTATTTGTTCCAATTCATGAAATGTCAGACGGAGGAGTTTCAACCGTGGACTCTTGGGAAAGGTGCTATCGGCCATGGCAATCGATGATATAAATGGTTTCTTATATCTTTGATTTGCTAGTGTTAAATGCGATCAACCATTATCTTGCATGATTAGGCATTTCATTTGCCTCCATGCCTATATTAAACCGTTCTATCATCGACATCTTCTTATCTTTCTATATTACGCTATACATTGTCATCAATAAAAATGCGAATCAGATGAATCCAAAGTTTTCTGTACTGGGTTTTCTTGTTATTTGACAAAATTGTTAACATTTAGAAAAGCGATATTGTGATTACTCATGCCTATTTTGTTATCGTGCTTATTTGCACCCTGCACACTCGATAACATCATCAAACTGGTAACATGACAAAATGATGGTGTCACTAATGAGTGTGATCCATTAATAGATAACCGAGAAATTAAGATGACGTTTTCCTTTAGTGAAGTCATATTTTTATGACGTCATCCAGTAAAATAGAGATGGGAGATGTTAGAAGATGATCATCCATCAAACCAGGGAGAGTGAGAAAGGGATTTTTTCTAGACAACCGGTGATTCGTAGAGCTAAACAATTAAAACAATGCTGCTGTTGTTATCTTGCTTGTCTCCGTGCTCATTTTTAATCTGTACATAAATTATTTACGTTATGGTAGAAAAGGCGAATGAGTGTGAGGGAAAGAATGCCTTAAACAATTGTTGTGGTGTTAGTGGTTGAATAAATTAAGAGGAAACCACAGTAACAATTAAATAAACATGTATTAAAAAAATTACATAAAAGAGATAATTGAACAATATCTTTGTTCATGGCAGGACTAGTTATGAACGACCACCCGCTTCGCGTTTCTGTGTCCGACTCCCTCCTAAACAGCTTCTCGTTTCTCGGAAGTGACGTCATGAACAAAAGTGACGTCATGGAATAGTTCATTATTCCCGGTAATAGGGATGCGTCCCCAACAATAATTAAAAGTGATTGAAATAATTAAAAGTGATAGTGAAATGAGAAGCAAGAGAGAGGGAAAGAAAGAGTGTGAAAGAAACGGTCATCAGAAGTCAGTTTTATAAATATTTTGAAATGTCCAAAAGTTCAGAATTATTATCACTTTATCCACCCTGCTTTAACCCCTGTCACTTCCCCCCTCTCTTAATTGTTTACATCATCCTATTCTTCCCACTACTTCTCTCGTCATTAACTGCCTTATTCACTCTTGTTCCCACCATCTAAGACATTCATGTACAGACGAAAAATATGCACAGACACAACCAAGAAAAACGACAATACCACCACAGTTTTACAAATAAATAGTTAATAATGCATAACAAGTACTGACTCGACAGGTCACAAATAAGTTTGCAGTTAATAAAGTTGTCATTGTTCACTTACTTAGTTTTCTAACTATTTTAACTTCGTATATTTTTCACGCGTACAGTAATACTATAAATAACAAGATCATTACACTGATGCAGATGTATTCAATTAGAAAGTTTAATGGAACATCTGAACTTAATTAATTATATTAAAATTAATTTAATTAAAATCAATCCTTAGTAATAGTAGTACTATTGACTTTCATTGAGAAAAATAATTTCATTCATTGAAGTGACAAATGGAATATCCGGGGAAAAAAAAACTTAAGTCTCCATAATTAATGAAATGATTTATTTCAATAATGTAATTGTTTTTTTTTTCTTTTCTTTTTCATATAACAATGATATAATAGTCAAACCGCAGTTAATCAAGGTCTAAAAACTAGAAAAACTTAGATTTCAAATAAAAATGTTCAAACCAAAAATGCATCTGTTTTCTGACAAAAAGAAATCAAAGCAGAAATGCTGCAGTTTTTAGACAAAACATTCAAACCAAAAAATGTACTGTTTTCTGACAAAAAAAAGCAAATTAAGAAATAACAAAACATTCAACCAGAAAGCCCTGTTTTCTAACCAATATCTAGATTGCTCACGACACATGCATCATACTTAGTGATGAAACTTTTACAGTTATATGCAGGCATTTTGAATCCAGAGGAGATGGACCAAAGATGGACCAAAGGAGATGGACCAAAGGATGCAGGGAATAGGTCAGACAATTCTGAAGAACACATGCTGTAATAGTATTTATAGAAAAGACAGAGACTACAAACATCACGTCTGTGAGAGAAAGAGAGGGTGTGTTTGCAGAGAAGAAGAAGGTGTCAAATTATAGATATGTTCATGCACCTTATCAAAACTCTGAAATGGGAGAGATTCGCCAGTCTAAACAGGACTCCATACAGGGTCAAATAATTCATTGGTAGAAATAGATAATAATCTCGGGTGTGAGAAAGTGTTTAGAGCGACAGAGAGACCGACTTTATAAGAAGCAGAAAGAGCAATGGATCTAATATTTGTACTCCAAAAAAAAAGATTTTATGAAAAAAAAAGAAAGGCCAAGAAATTTCAGAGTCGATTTCCCACAAATGGCAGGTCCAACTATGAGAATCTCCGTAAGAAAAGGGGCACGCCTACGACTGAAATACACGAGTTGGTTCGTAACATGATTAAACGAAACAAGCCATTTTGTACTTCTTACATAGTTATCTCGCTATATATACGGCATAATTACGTTGATACACCGGTTCTCGCTGGATCACCGAAGTTAAGCAACGTTGAACCTGGTCAGTACTAAATGGGTGACCACTTGGTGCCGATTCAGGAGAAGTGTGACTAGGATTGCGCAACCCTTGCCTCACAATTACACGCGCAGCTGCCCCTACAGGGGGTATTCTTTGTCTTTCGAGACTGAACGGAGACATTATCATCTTGTTATCCACAAACGAATCCAAATCATCTTCTAGATCAGGTGAATAGATAATAAAACGTTTAGTGATCCAGCCGTGTTTCCTATCGATTGAACTATGGATGGATAGATAGATAGATAAGAAAGATTTATAATTAAACCACTTTAAGCTATAAATGAATTTGCGCATGCACAAAAGTAATAGAGATATGTCGGTAAGCTGAAATGAACAGTTCAACTAGCCGACATATTTTTGTACTTGTTATTCATCCATCCAAACAAAGAGCTTACTCGTTATAAATAATCCTTGGTGTGTAATTACCATTTCCCGCCAATTTCAGTGTTATGTGACGAGTAGTTTAAGAGTTTAAATATTTTCACACACACATTTACTGTTTTATTTATATAGATGATGAAATTCATTTAAAGTTCTAAAAAAACAATTTTTGCTCAAAAAGATCCATATGTCAATGACATGCATACTGAAATTCAATTAAAATATGAATCCAATCGAAAATTTAATTTATTTAATTTTTTTATACCACGCTACTGTCTTCTTGTTGTTAGGTTGTTGTTATATTTCGGAGTAAGACTCCTTTGTCAATCTTTCCCCTCCCCTTACTCCTCGACACAATGTAGTGGAAGGTAAGTGGAAGTAAAAGATTGACAAAGGAGTCTTACTCCGAAAGTAAAGATTGACAAAGGAGTCTTACTCCGAAATATATTTCTTTAAAAATAAACACCCGTTTATTTTATTTAAAAAAAAATCGCGTTGCAGTTTTGGCTTCAAATGTATTTATATATGTTTTATTCTTCAAATTTCACTCAGCGCTTCTAACGGATATAAACAAAAAAACTTCCGTGTTATCTTTACTTTCTTCATTTTTCAGATCCCTTTCAGCTCTCCAGCAAGCTCCGTGTATTTTCTTCGCTTTTCAGTCTCCTTCATCTTCACTCTGTGTCTGCTGGAACGGCAAAATCTACAATCTGGTATAATGTTAACTATTATGACATCTAGTCTTTTTGCTTGGATGGGTTTATCCGTTTGTATATCCATGTCCCATAGGATCTTGTGACTTTTATTTTCCAGTACTGTTGTTGGTTTGTGTTGGTCCCACTTGTCTGTGTGTTTAAGATGCAATTGGTTGCATAATTGCCAATGTACTGCCTTCCCCACTTGATCGTGTCTATTATATATTGTTTTGGAGCTAGTTTACTGCATTCGCTTATTATGGAGTCTACCGTTTCGTCTTTTGTATCTACAGAGACTGAAGGTTTAATATCTAGGATACATTGACCAAATATTGAATAAACAATGCTTAATTCGTTGATAATATCGTTAGTTTGATAAAATTAATTTTTCTTCAAATTATAAAAATATTAACACAGACTTTAGGGGCTTTTTTCGTAATGTTCCCTAAAAAAATTCTAATTTTTACAATCTACAATGCTTTATTTTCATATAAAAGGCAAAATTAAATTCATGCGTTCTTTTTTCGTGTTTAAAACTATTCTTTTAGCAAAGGTGTTTTTTGTTTATACAAAATCATAGATTTTCAGTAAGATTTAAAAATAATAATGGGTTTATTATATTTCGTGATGATTAGTTAATAAATTCTGAAAATTTTCATTATAATTGGTGGATTTCCTGAAAACTATTGTTAGTTTGGTTTTAAAAAAATATGTTTTTATTCGTTTTGATACATACATACATATATATATATATATATATATATATATATATATATATATATATATATATATATATATACGTTTTATTTTTTATTACCGCTCTTTCTGTTAAGTTACATTATTGTTTCAGCTACCCGGCCGGGTTTTTATTGCCGTCTGTAGCTTCCTCAGACTTTTACAGAAATGTTCGTTATTATGGGATGAAAGAGTGAAAGAGTGAATGAGGTCGGGGGTGCGAGGAGGGCGGAAGAAAGAGTCTTACTCCGAAATATATTTCTTTAAAAATAAACACCCGTTTCGCGTTGCAGTTTTGGCTTCAAATGTATTTATACATGTTATACAAATTTATACATGTTATACAAATTTATACATGTAATACAAACGCTCACATGTACACATACATCCCCGCCGGGCGGGGATGTATGTGTACATACATGTGTACATAATGTGAGCGTTTCTTTAAGTATATATGTGTGTACGTGCACATGTGTGTGCTTGCGCCCGCGACCGCTACCTAACCCTCTCCAAACAATTAACAACAAAATAAAAACTAAATAAATAAACCGAATCATACCCCCTGCCTCCAAACATAAGCGAACACCCAACAGGTCAAGACATACTTACCAAGAAATCATCTCACCAACGAGACACCAAAAACCTTAACATTAAGACTCGAATTTTAAAGTAACCCCCTCCTACCCCCATGTATCACACCAGAAATAAACTTCCCAGACACTCCCCCACAAGTTCCTTAAACTCCAAAACGAAAACATTACCGACATACCAAGCGCCCCCTCCCACCTTCCCCCTTATTCCCTTCCTCTCTTTCTTCCGCCCTCCACGCACCCCCCCCGACCTCATTCACTCTTTCATCCCATAATAATAACGAACATTTCTGTAAAAGTCTGAGGAAGCTACAGACGGCCAAAAAAAACGGCCGGGTACCTGAAACAATAATGTAACTTAACAGAAAGATACTGTAATAAAAAATAAAACGCATATTTGCTCTACAACAGTATTGAGCACTTTCTTCAGTTTTTATTAATTACCATTTCCACTAAATATATATATATATATATATATATATATATATATATATATATATATATATATATATATCGTTGTTTAAAGCATATTTATTGTTCGTTTTAATTAAAAAATATTTATCGTTGCAACATTCTGCTTCAAACATACGTCATTTTACATGTATATTTTTTTATATATATTGAATAAAGTTCCGTTTTATTATAAATCGAATCGCGTTCTTTTCTTTTCTTCTTTTAAATGTAATTTATAAGTAAATCATGAACGCATTTTAGTCCTTCAAATCTATTAAACAACGAAATCCTTAATGAATTTTAACGCATAAACACACAACTTTTCCGTTTTAATTTTGTTAATATTTAATGAGTTTCAGTACAAATCATCATATTCCTTATTTTTCTTCTTTTTAATGCAATTCTTGGGTTTCCTAATGCTTTTTGTAAATGTTTTTAATTCATTACCGACAGTCTTCCGATAGATCTTGTTTGCTAGAACCTCAGCGATGATGTCATTTTTCAGCTTAGGCCTTACTGACATATTAAGAAGGTCGTGCCTAATCCCATTTATATAAGGACCGAAGTTGCAAGTAGGCTTCCGATCTGCATAAGTAAGTTGGTAAGTTGGCGTTGGGCGCGTCTTTAAAATGTGTATTTCAAAATTGTAATTGAGATTGGTTTTGTAACCAAGGTCAATCTTATTACATGTTACTTTTCAGCTGCAGTACTTCGAAATAGACTGGTTGACGGAACATGATCTTATTTTTCCTCCGAATTTCCAAACATTTAACTTTATGCATTAGTTAACCCAGCTATGTAAATAGGGAAACGAGTAAACAGGTTAGCAATTAACTTCAACCGATGAAAGACAACAGTGGATGACGTCACGCTTTAAGGATTGACAGAACGTGGAGGGTACACAAAAAAGTAATGGATTTAATTTGATAAACAGGAAAAAGAAAGACTGGCGACAAGTTGTTTTGAACACTTCATTTAGAATCAATCTATACAAATAAAATGAAGTGTCTGTCGGTTTTTCTGTATGTATGATTTCAAACTGCGACAAAAGGTAAACAGCTATGTTGTACGTATTTACCACCGCAGTGCCTTTCAAAAGCCGCCTTAAATGTTATTTTATCATCAGTGCTACCACTGGGCAGCGCCGGTTAACGGGTCCTGCTAGTAGTATAATCAAATTGACAACGGTTGATAAGAAACTTCGTGTCATGATAAGAAGAGTTAATAGTGTGCCACCTATCTTCCACATAAGAATGAAAGATATACATATCTGCATAATAATTAAATATTTATTAAATAATTATCTATAACCTCCTTTCAAGTTGGCTCTTTAAAAGAAAATAATATAAGCTGTCTACGCTAAGCTAATATGTGAAGTTCCTGTGTACATTTCCTGTTAGACGCTGTTAAGACGGCTGATTATATTGTCTGCTTTATGACATAAATATTATTTATTTCTCGGATCGTCGCATAACTGCTGAATTGGTTGCTTCGTTGGTGCCAGAAAATGAGTCCAAGGTGATTTGTATCCGGGATTCGCATCACACAATCCGTGAAACAGTTATCTTCCACGCTGATGATTCCATTGGGATGAAATGTATATGTGGATAATAATTAAAATATCTATTATTAAATAATTATATATAGATATTAGTGTTGGAACGATTAATCGGAATTGGGAATCAGAACTTTTGGGAGTATCGGAATCGGAAAAAATTGTGCGTATTTACTGACGCCAAAAACGATTCTTTTAATTGCCTTTTTTATTCGATTTTTTTAAAGCAAAATTTTTCACTGCTAGTAGTAATGATAAAATAATAATATTTATTGATTTTAAATTACCACTAACACTAAAATCTATAGGTCACCCTGCCTACAAGTGTATTTTTTTATGTTTGAGAAAAGATCTGAACATTTAACATGTCTTTTTACTGTTATCGGGAATAAATAACAACTCTATTGTTAAATATTTAGGAGATTTATAAAGAATCAGAATCGATAATTGTATCGGAATCAGAAAAAATATTGAAATCGTCCTATCACTAATAGATATATCGATGCCTCCGTTCATTCAAAGAAAGAATACTCCCTGTAGGGGCAGCTGCGCGAGTTATTGTGTGGCCACAGTTCAGCAATCTCCAACCACACCTCTCCTGAATCGGCACTGCTTAAATCCAGGAGCAAGGAAAAGTCCAGGACGACCGGAAACAATGTTGAGATAAGCGGAGAGCACATAGAGCAGTTGGAAATTCCAAATGGTCACCCATCTGGTATTGGCCAGGCTCATTGTTCTTAACTTCGATGATCTGACGGGAACCGGTGTGTCAAACGTGCTTAATCGCCATATATATTTTATAAATTACTATATATATATATATATATATATATATATATATATATATATATATATATATATATATATATATATATATATATATATATATATAGAGAGAGAGAGAGAGAGAGAGAGAGAGAGAGAGATGCTAAAAAAAATTTAAAAAGATAACAAATCGTCTTGAAAATTTT
Organism: Euprymna scolopes; assembly: GCF_053919585.1. NCBI lineage: Eukaryota > Metazoa > Mollusca > Cephalopoda > Sepiida > Sepiolidae > Euprymna > Euprymna scolopes. The sequence continues at coordinate 55,529,382 of NC_136493.1, read as the reverse complement.
TCAAACTCGACAAAAGAAAACATGGATAATATGCAATACATAAATAGCAACTAGTAATAGTAGTATTACTCCTGTTAGCATTAATAATATTAACATAATGAAGTATGGAAAACTTCTAACCTAGATCCCTACTATCAGGTATCTTTTCCCAATATTAGGCATCTTCGTTCCAACCTTACGAAGATTAAAATCATTTTACAGAAGATCAGACTTTTTACAGGAGGTCGTCTATGTTGTTTCTCCTTTTTTTTTTTTTTTCAACCTTAATATTTAGTTCTGAGCAATATCGAGATATACTGGATATGACATTGTTTTCATTTTTTCTTTTCTCATATTTTTACTTCTTTTTGTTCATCTATAATACCACACAGTTTCTTGTTATTGTTTCATCTTTTTTAATGTCAATAATTCTACTTTGACGGTCTACAGTCTTTATTATTATTCCATCAAATAAAACCACGTTGTTCTTTGCAGTTTCTTATTTATTTTTTTATTTTTTTATTTTTCTCCATTTGAAGATTGTAATGCCGGGTATGGGGCAGCCAAACCAGCTGCCAACATTGCCCCGTTTTTTTTATTGAAACTAACCGAGAGCTCTTTTTAGTATCCTCGCTGTTCCCTTAAGTGCAATTGTCTGAATCTCTTTTGCACTTGGTTCACCAGGAATATTAGTTAGGTAGGACTTCAGGTTCTTCTTCATAAGTCCTGTGGCACCTATGATAACTGGTATGATCGATATCCCCTTTAGGTTCCAGTTTCTTTTCATATCATACATGAGACCTTGGTATTTGGTATGTTTCTCTCTTTCAGCTCTGTTAAGACCGCCATCATTAGGAACACTCACTTCAATCAAGGTTGCAACTCTCTCTGACTTATTCCATATAACTATGTCAGGTTTCACAGCAGCATTTTCAAGGTATGTGGCTGTAGGGATTACATGGTCGTAATGTATGGTTAGTCGTCGTTTTAGCTTCAATCTCCTTTGTTTTTTGTTTCTGTTTTTTTTTTTTTCGTATTTTTGTGTGAAGTTCTGCTCATCTGGTGTGTATTGCGATGATAATGTTCTATTTTTATTTCTAGCAGTTGGCGTTCACTATTTATGCTATTTATTTGAAGCAAATACTGGATTTGAATGCATACGTATGGCGTAATATTCGAATTAAGTTTTAGAACGTAAGTATTTCTTAACATTTTAAATCTTGTTTGTCCAACGATAAAAGACATTTCGATAAAGGGGTGCATGTTTGGTGTAATGGATACTCTTGCGCACTATGAAATTGACTCTTTCGGAGGTCAAATCATATCAAATTTTCTGTAGTCATTTATATATTAATACAATTGGGAAAAGTATAAAACCGAAATATCGCTCCAGCTATGGTTATATTTTTTTACTAAGGAGTCAGCATTTGTCAAAGATAAAAACCCCTCGAGGATATGGGTTAAAGTAAATATGGGCAAAATGAATGGTTGACCTCCCCCCATTCAAACAGAATTAACCACTCCCTTCAATTAAAATTCATTAAGATTCAAGAAATCAATAAATTGCAATTAAATTTATAATATTTATTAATTAACGATTACGGAATATGATAAATGTATTATCTTATTAAAACTCTTAGTGAAAAATGTATTATTGTATAAACAAAAACACCTTTAAAGTAATACCTCAAAGTACTAAAAATGTACGATTGTTTTATGAAAATAAATTAATTTTTAAATATCGTTCAGAAAAAGGCGTCTAAATTCTGAATCAATATAACTCAAAGAAAAACTGATTTCTCGAATGAACGATATTATCATTTAGTGAAGCATCGTTTATTTAGTATTTTCACCAAAAATATGATTCTAAAAATAACAGGATTTTAATCATTGCATTTTGCTTGAAATATTCCGAGATTTTACATTTCTATTTTGCACATGAACGTCAGCGAAAAATTTTTTAAATCTTGAAAAAAAATATATGAAAAAAATAAGATAGAATGCTATTTCGAAAAAATATGATTTCTACTAACGATTAATTTGAAAATCTATGGATGAACAATAGTACAATAAACAGATGGGACTTTCACCTAACCCAATACTCACCACATAGAGAATATTCTAAATCCTAACAGTCCGAGTGAAAGAAACTATTAGAGGTGTAGACAGCACAATCACGTTGACGCACCGGTTCTTGCCAGATCACTGAAGTCAAACAACGGTGAGCCTGGCCTGTACCAGATGGGTGATCATTTGGGAAGGCGAGGCGTTGTATGTACCGCGAGGTAAAATACCAGGTTGAGAAACTCTGTCTATCCTAATCTCGAGGGTAAATGGGACTGTGTAAGCATCCCATCTAGTGATGGCGTCACGATAAAAAAATACCCTTAGGAGCCCTGGCGAAGCATCAAGTATTCAGCTACCGACAAGATTTGAATTACACTACAAAATCGTGTGGTGTTCAATCTCGGCTATGGCCGCGTTGGATGGATGGAGAAGGCTTTCCGGCGTCTAGAGGTCTCAACAGTGAAGAGGTTAGATTTTGCTACTTGTCAGGTAAATCGGAAATATGTATGTCGAGGGGAGGCACAATTACTGTGAGTTTATCAGAGTACATATAAAACAAGCACAAGAATGCGACATTGCGGCGATGGGACAGAGGTTGGAAGTTGGCCGATAGTGCTAGACCTATTAGATTTTATACACGTTTTTGGAGCCTGCCTAAGAGTGAAAGACTAGTGTCAGATACCCCAGTCCATATGTGACAGCAATACTCCATGCATGGGCGAATTGTGGTTTCGTAGAGAAATAGGATGCTTTCTGATGTAAATTTTTCACACAGTAGAAGGGAGCTCACCTTCTTTGCAGCAGCCTTGTCAATGTCCCAATTCGTGTTGCTTGTGAATGTTAGACCGAGTTGTTTGAAAGATATGCTCTCAGGTAGGTATTTGCCACGGCAATCGGTGGTTGAGAAGATTTTTTGAAGTTGTTAAATGAAAGAAGCTAAGTCTTAATAGAAATAAACGTTAACATCAGCTTTTGGTCCCATTCCACTACTGAATGAAAATCGATTTGTAAAGTTTCTGTTATTACCTTGGATATATGTACATTCGTTTTGCTCTCATGAAAGACCGTGGTGTCCCCAGTAAATATACCCATTTAAGAAAAAAATTATCATAGGCATGATTTATGAATATCAAGAATAATAAAGGTACAAGGATCGATCTCTGGGCACACATGCATTAATACCATGTTGTTTAGGCGTACAACCATATAGGACAACCTGGATTGTTTTCTTGTCTAGAAAGGGTCTGATTATGTCCAAAAATACCATAGGATTTAATTTTCATTGAGGGACCTTTCATGCTAGACTTTGTCAAGGACCTTAAATATATCAAGGACTATAGCTCTCGCTTCCCCTGTTTTATCCAGCGCATCTTTTCATTAGCCTGCTTCCTGCTCACTATTTTCCCTTTTTTATTTTTTGTATGTCTTTTCAAGACTAAGGTTACTAGGCATCTCCTATCTTTGCAATAATCAGCTTTCGTTTTTGTTAGCTCCTTACATCAAGTGGCTTCATTCCTTGTTTCGAGCGACTTACATAAAACGGATGATGGACTAGTGCCTGATTTATTAAAGACTCAAAGATTTTACTAAAGAGTGGCAGGAGACTGATGGGACAATAACTGATCAGGTCAGTTCTTTCGTCAGAATTCTTGAATTCTGGTACAACGGAGGTAATTTTCCAACAATCAGGGAAGAAAGACTCGACCAGACATTTATTAAACAGTTTCGAAAGAACAGGGGCTAGCTCAGCGGAGCACTTTTTGATTAGTGTGGCATGGATGGGATCAAACCCACACGCCTTGAATGTGTCTAGGTTTTTATGATATCAAAGATATGAGAAGGGTGGTTTTTAGATCTACGAGGGTACCTTTTGTACGAAAAATGGAAAATTGAGACGAAGTGCTTTCAAGGGTTTAAAGTGGCGTTTGGTGCAAACGGCCGGTCGAACAGGTGAGCTTTCTCGCTCGCCATGCAAGGGAATTCATGGTTGTTATATAGTGGTGAAATTGTTGGTTGTCCATTATTTATCATAATGTTATAACTTTTCCAGATATTACGAATTCATATTTTCGGGAACTCGATACGTTTCCTGTCTATTTATACTTGACTTGTGATGGACGGAATGCATGCTGCCTTTGCGCAAGGGCATTTGCACAAGTCGAAGTGAAATATTGGGGAGAGTGGGGCTTGCTATAATATTTCCACGTGAGAACCTGTGCTTCAATACCTGCTTTTCATCATTCAATGTTATGGTCGATATGTAGTATCGGCTCGTGTATGTGTTCAGTTCTCTTTCTGTGTCTCTGTCCTTGGTTATCGAGTGGCTGTTTATATCGGAATAAGTCATAAGTGAAATATTATTTATTTCGTAACTGCCCGTTTCATTTTTGCGGACGACGAAATTGATTTGAGTGCATCTCCTTTCTACTAAGTACAGACAGGTAAAAAAGTGAATGAAAAGAAGAAGAAAGGGTAAGTCGGATAGACTGAGAAAGAAATAGAATAGCTTATAGAAGTTAGTATGGGTTTTCGTGTTCGTTCGTATTGCATCTCCTCTTACACTACAAATGAACATACAGTGCGGAAAAAGCGAGAGAAATACATTAATTATAAGAATTAAAATGCAATTGTTTTTAAACATACCTAAATCCCAAAACTAATAAATATTTTGATATATACTTTGTGGCATTAAAGTATATAGGAAAAAGAGTTTTAAGGAAACAATCATTAATTTCGTGTTTAGTTATTACTGTGACTCTTTTCATCGTTATTTCCACAAAAATCATAGGATAAACTTTCGCTTTGCAATAGTGTCACACTCCGTAGCGGATTCGATAAAATCTTTACATCCATTTGCTGCAGAAAAATAACGATGGTGTCCCATTTATATTATCATAGTACTTAGACCTCTAAAAATATTGGTTGAAAAAATGAATTGTGTGTCTACTAGCCCTGTTTTGGGCGATTGTACAGAATAGTAACTGTTATTGTCACTTTTACTTAGCCAAACCAGCATGCTTTTCAAAATGGCGGACAAGGTTACCAGGACTTGGTCGAGAATTTCAGACTTAAAAGACATTTTTAAAAAATTAGGTGGAGGCTAAAAATTGTGATCAAGCTTCGGCAAAATTGTTAGTCATCTTGTAAAACACGCAGGTTTGGTTAAGTCAAAGTGACACTAACAACCCCATCGATTGTCCTTGATAAATAGTGACGCAATAGTAAAGAGAAGAACAGAGCGTATATTTGCTATTATGTTTTCATTAAAAAGAAGTATTCCCTTTTTATTTCCTTACTCTATTTTGTTTTAATTTCTCTTTCAGTCTTTTTAATTTGCTGCTACACAAACTTTGATGCCATGGCCTTCAAACTGTGCCCTTCTTCGCCCCGTGTCGCGCCGAGTGAATCATACTTTCTTTATCAGCTGCGTTTCGGGCCGCAAAAAAATATAACCAAACAAAGCAGATGAATTTAAGATAAAGAAAGAGGGGGGAGCGGCAGGAGAAAAAACACGACAGTTAATCGTAACGATAACCCATAAAAATATCGTATCTTCTCGCCGACATTACTCCAGAAAAAGAAATAATAATAAAAAATATTAAAAAAAAACAATATTACATTGCGAATTAAAAAAGAAATAATAATAATACAAGAGTTACGAAGAAAAAAAAATGCCAATAATATAATTTTTTTTTCTTGTCAGAAAAAGCCATCTGTTCATTTTATAGAAGATATACTCAGCTGGCAAAACCCCTCACTACCTTTTCTTCCAAAGGCTGGAATTACATTCCCCACCAAGCCCTCTACACTCCCCTGGCCATAAACAGGAAATCAAGAAAATGGCGCGTCGGCAGTTTTGTTTTAAATACTATTTGTAGGCCGTGGGGGAGAATCGTGTTTACTAGAGCGACGGATTAGTCTCGGGTTAGTCTTGGTGAAATTCATTACGAACCTCCTAAGACCACAAGCATTACTTACTTGACTGTTTTTTTTTTGTTTTTTTTTTTTGTTTTCTTTTTGTATTTTACTTCAGTAAGTTTTAAGAGATTAAGGGGCTCCTTCCTGGAGCTAACACTTGATTCCGTTATGATTTAAATTTATATCCGAGGGCTCTTTTAAGAATAGATACTGTTCCCTTTATGGCTGCTATCTGTATTTCATTACAGCTTGGTCTTCCAGGGATTGCTTCTAATTATTTATGAAGATTCTTTTTTATTAAGCCAGTTGCTCCTATCACAACCGGTATAATGTTTATTTCTTTCAGAGACCATGTCGTTTTTAGATCATTTTTTAGGTCCTGATATTTTGTTATCTTTTCCCGTTCAGCTCTGTTAAGGCCGAAATCATTTGGGACTGTGACATCGACAATGAGTGCAGTTCTTTCAGGCTTGTTCCATATAACAATATCTGGTTTGATGGCCTTGTCTTTTATTATCTGCCTGCCTGTATGTCTTTGTCATAGAACACGGTCACATTTCTGTTTGATGTTATTGGTCGTGGTTCATGTTCCCAAATGTTCGACGATCTGTCAAGTTGCATCTCTCCACAGATCTTCCAATGGAGGTACTTGCATACTTTGTTGTGACGAGCAGTATAATAGCCATCTGCCAATAAGATTGGGCATGCAGACATTAGATGGCTTGCGCTTTCAATCGCTGAGTGGCAAAACCTGTCTGTATAGTCAGAGAAATGTTGCTTAAAGTGACCATAGAATGTACACACTCTTTTCTATATTGAAGTGTTGGCCTTCTTTCAATCTGGAAAGACAGTGGGTACCTCGATAAAACTGTCTACACGGAGAAGCTGTAATGAAGCCAAGGCTGTGAAATCTCCAATCCTACCTATTCTGAACTGGTATTGCTTGAGTCAAATGGTAAGAAGTGTGGGACGTTGTTTTTTTTTTTTTTTTTTTTTTTGTAATGGGAAGTCCAGGGCAATTTTTTGGGGGGAGGGGGGTAATTGAAATCGCTCTAGACAAAGCATGAAACCATTTAAACAGTTAAAAATAAAATACCACTTCAAGATCAAAAACTAGCCAGCGATAAATTTTGTATGAATAAATTCCAATCAAGAAAATAGCAATTCTTCCCCTTTTGTCAGAAACAACGCTCGTGGGATTTGATGACTACACAAAATAAAGAAAGTGAGAGTTACGAGGCTGCCAAGGTCCAATTTCAATGCCGGGATAAACAGAGAAAGACTAATGTTATTTCGGAGTCTTTCTTATCCTAGATTGGTTACCCAATTAAGATTGAGAAACATGGTCTACCTTACTATTTGACCCATATATGGGGTGGGGGTGATGGGAATTCATACTTTCTCAAAGGTATTAGTAAAAGTAACAAAATTTTGACAAATTTAAATTCAGTTTGCGCTGTAACCACTGTACTTAGCCATTTCTATTAACCACACACACACACACACACACACACACACACACACATATATATATATATATATATATATATATATATATATATATGACTTTGTCTGTGGGAGAGACGGTATCTACCAAACTCCTCTGTCAATACTTGGTCTACAGACTTGAAACTTGATATATAAGAGATTTGAACCTGTGGAACAATTCGATTTGGTTTTTAGCCGGTAAAAATAGCTGCTATGGGTTAAAATTGAATAAAATGAAACTTAGCAAGTGTTATTTCTACACGTGCGCGAACATACATTTATATTTTTAACAACTTTATTTCTTTTAAGATTTATTATGTGTATGGATTTAGGTCAGACGGTAACGAGTAAAGCTGAAGAGTTACATGTTTTAGTTTCGATCCTAGCTGATGGAATCTAGGTCATATTTTTTTTAATTTGAAATCACTACATTATATTAGGCATAATATAATAATAATAATAATAATAATAGTAACTGGCTCTATAATAATAATAAATACAAAATCTTACACATTAAAATATATTTAAATGAATTTTACGATTGCGAAAACGTCAGACGGCTTGCTAATCTATCTGTCTATAAACCTATAAATTTGATTTTTTGTCACCACTGACATTGATATTAATAGCTTACATTTTTATTTAAAAATTATGAAAACAAACTTCTCAATATAATGAGTCATGGATATGCGAGCGACTTCATGGGGCTTAAATAAGTTGTAGATACCTAAAAAAAACGTTCATTAGTTAATTATACATTTATGTGGTTTCTTAGAGGATGGTTAGTTTCATTTAATTTTTACGCTCAATTCTGTTGATGCATATTTTCTACATTGTGCGTAATTGCGTAGCATTTAGAGTGAAAAAGTTCTAGCAGACACACACACACACACACACACACACACACTTATATATATAAACGTGAACTTATTTCTCTGTCTGTGGAGCAGTCTTATCAAATACTTCTCTGAATTTTGGTCTACAGATTTGAAACTTAATATGTAGGGAATTTGGCCCTGCGGAACAATTTCGATTTGGTTTTTAGCCGGTAAAACTAGCTGCTAAGGAGTCAAAAATTGAAATAAAAAGCTGACCTTGGCAGAAGTAAGTCGACTAAACCTGTTATTTTTGCGCATGCGCAAATATACATTCATAGCTTGTAATCGCTTAATTTTTAACATTTCTTATCCATTTGTCGATAGATAAACGGTAACGATTAAGGCTGGAGAGCTTAATGTTTTTGTCTCGATTCTAGCTGATGGTACTTAAGTCATATATCAGTTTACAGAGGGAATGACTTTTGGGTTGGAGCGTGATTAGTCTATAGGATCTTCGAGTAATATAACGTTGTTTTATTTTAATCGCTTTCCTCCCATTTTCCCCACACACATAACGTAACGTGATTTTTTTTAATTGTACATATTTTCGATTCCCCCTTTTTTTTAAAAACAAAAAAAAAAACTCGATACAGCATTGAGAAAACGAAGGCGAAACCGGTCAGCTGACTCCTCCACTTTTTTTTTCTTCTCTTCTCCTCTTCACCCCCGTTTATTTTATTTTAAAACGTCTTTAGCCATGAATAATAAAAGTCTTCCATTGCGATGTATAAATTTTGTACCCCTCAAAGAATCATGAAATATATATATATATATATGTGTGTGTGTGTGTGTGTGTGTGTGTGTGTGTGTGTAAACAATAGAGAATTGGTTCTGTATATATAATAAATATGAAATATATATAATTTAAAATATATTTAGACGTATTTTATGAATGGACAACGCCGAGTGGCTTGCTAATATATATATATATATATATATATATATATATATATATATATATATATATATATATATATATATATACTAGGATTTCAGCCAGGCGTTGCCCGGGTGTTTGGAGGTGTATGTTGAGCAAAAAAAAAAGTGGTAGTAGGAAGGCAGGCTCGAACCCGTACCGCAAAGGAGGAAAAGAACGGGAAACCCTGACGTCTTTGCTGTTACGACTACCGCCAAACCGGAAGTGTCGTAGATTTAAATTATGGCTAGACAATCGAAAGGAGAGGATGACTTTCGAAAATATCGGCGAAAAAGGCGCCCCCCCCCATAGAAAAGTGCTCAGTTGAAGGTGAAGATAATGATTTTAGCCAATTTTTCGATAACTGTCGTCTGAAAGATCGAACTTCAAAAGCGATATTGATCTTGAGAAAATCCGTCGCCTCTGTTGAAAGTGTTGGGCAGACATGCATACATACATACCTACATACATTTATAAATTGGTAACTAAAACTTTTCGACCCAAACCGATGAAAAATCTTGCCCTACCTCTGAATACTCTTTATGTAAAATTGAGAATGTTTAGACCAGAAATTGTCTGAGTAATTTGGTAGAGACCGCAGAGGTCAATTTTTTTAGACGTTGACCCCTATTATGACCCCTTAACATTTATTGTTTGGGGCTCAAATTAAGTTATAAAGTTAGATCCATGTCTAAGGAACCCATATCTAAAATTTCAAGTGTTTTGGCCCAAAACTGTCGAAGGAGTTTGGTAGAGTTTTCAAAGGTCAAATCGTTGAACTTTGACGCTTTAACAGCCAAATATCTGGCCGAAAACGGATTACAAAGATTTTCCCAAATCTCAGTACCCTGTATATCAAATTTTGAGTCTGTAGACTTAAAATTGAGAGAGTTATTACGAAGGGAAATGTACACACACAGACAACCACACAGACACTTTCACTTTTATAGATATACTAGCATGGGTGCCCGGCGTTGCCAGGGTATTTGGAGGTGTATGTTGAGCAAAAAAAAAAAAAAGTGGTCAATTTTTTTAACTTTTACCCCTATTATGACCCCTTAAAATTCATTAATTTGGCTCAACTCAAGTTATTAAGTTAGATCCATGTCCAACGAATCTATATCTAAAATTTCAAGTGTGTAGACCATAAAATTGTCGGAGGAGTTTGGTAGAGTTCTCAAAGCCCAAATAGTTAAACTTTAACCCCTTAATCGCCAAATTTCTGGTCGAAAATCGATCACATCGATTTTCCCAAATCTCAGTACCCTGTATATCAAATTTCGAGTCTGTAGACTTAAAATTGAGAGAGTTATTGCGTAGGGAAATGTACACACACAGACACACAGATACACAGACAGACACTTTCACTTTTATATATATATATATATATATATATATATATATATATATATATATATATATATATATATATATATATATATATATATGAATAAAAAAGAATACGAAAAGTATAAAAGCTTATAACTTTTCTTTATTCGTTTTCAATTGGTGACGTTGCAGGAATACAAAATAATATTATGAAAAAAAATTAGACAGAGAGAGAGGGGGTGTATTTAGTTCATTTCAGTAGATATTAGTTTATTTATCATGACGAGAAGATTAGACACAAGAAAAGTAGCTGGGGTTGAAACTAACACCGTATAGAGAAAAAATCTTTGGCCAAACAAAAACTGTCTGGGTAGTCCAGTCGGCATTCCTTTCCTAGGGGCGCCTCAGGCGATTAGTAATAAATGAACCCATTCGCAAAGCCTGGGAATATGGACATTTTAGAACGACAGACTAACAAACCATCCTAAAAAATGATAGACATTTTACTGATCTGATTTTTATGTGAACTTGCCCCGGAAGTTAATCTCTAGATTTTTATGATGATGAGAAAATTTTAGTTGTGTGTGTGATTCACGCATCAACGTAACTTTGATAATTACTCATTAAATTATTTTGTTTTTACTCCTAATGAGTGTCGCCGCATTGGTCCAGAAATTGAAAAAAAAAAACAACAGAAACTTCTGTTCCCATCTCTGAACCGTATATAAATATTATTATAAAAAAAAGGTGCAACGTAAATTGCATGAATACTTTATAATTTTTGTCATAAATTTATAAATAATAATTGACTTGTAGGGTTCTGATTTGTAATAAAATGGACATCGTAATTATGATTATTTACATTTAGAGCCTCATTAATAATATTATTGTTATCTTTAGTAGTAGTAGTAGTAGAAGTAGTAGTAGTAGTAGTAGCTTTATTAATATGATAAAATGTATGCGCGTATTACCATCTCTCTGTTTTCTCTCTCTCTCTCTCTCTCTCTCTCTCTCTCTCTCTCTGTCTATCTATCTATCTATTTCTATCTCCATCTTTCTGCTGCTAGTGCACACTATACTAAAACTGCGAGTATTACAGGTGCACTGGATATTTCAAACAGTTCATGTACTATTTATTGTAAATCAAATCACGCAGTTGTACATTACTGTCATGGAATAACTTTTTTGTTTTCATTTTGAAGACCTCATAACGGGGAGGGGAGACAATTTAATTTCAGAACAGGGAAACAATTAAAGCAGACCGTATCCGAAAACGTCAACAATAATACAATAGCACAAAGTAAAACCTAAATTATCTGAACATTTATTGAATTTAAATAAAATCAAGAAAATTCCAATACCACCAAATATTTTTTGACAAAATATAAATTTTCTAAACATTTATTGAATTAAAATAAAATAAAGAAAATTCTAATAACACAAAATATTTTTTGACAAAATATTAATTTATCGTAACAAAATAATTTGAACAGTCATTATTGGAATGTGTTTGACTTTATCCATTTATTTTTTGGGGGAAGGGATGAAACGATTAAAATAAAATTAAGAAAATTCTAGTAACACAAAAAAAATATTTATTATCTAAACATTAAGAAAATGAATAAAAATTATCATTATATGAAATCTAGTTATTTTTGTTGTTGTTTTGATGTTTTTTACAAAATATAAATGTTCATTATAAAATAAAAATTCTGAAATGAATGAAAGTTGTCTATATGAAAAGGTGTGACCTTTAAATTTTATCATTTTGAACAGTTATTACTGGAATGCGTGTGACTCTTTTGTTTTGAGAAAATATATTTATTTTTTACAAAATTTAAACTTTCGTAAAAAAAATGAAAATTCTGAAATTTTCGTAACTGAATTGTCTTCCCCTTTTCTGAGATCATCAAAATGAAAACAAAAATGTTGTTCCGTTGGGGTAATGCGCAAGTGGTACAAATCGGATACGATTGTCATTTTTTACGGCAAAAAAATGAAAAGATGATATTAAGTTACCCACCAAGTATAAGACCGGTATAAAGCGAAAGTTTATCCTATGATTTGGCGGGGGGGGGGGGCGGTGACAATAAAGAAGGCACAAAATTGCGTATTTCTTGGCATCGATGGGACTATTTTGGATAAGAATAGCGTCTTTGGGTATTGCCAAGAACCATACAGACAATGAATATATTTTATAAAGATTATGAAGAAGCAAGAAAATGAAGCATTAATGTTAAAATAAAAACAAATGAAACATTGAGGAATATTACGATAACCAGCTAGTAAGTGTTAACATGAACAGTGTTTTGTAAATGAAAATATAGAAAAACAAAGCATTTTTATAACGATTAGTTTACAAGTCAGAAATAGTTATTTGGGAAAGCTTACGCAAACTCGTGTTTTGGGAAGAAAATTTTCCCTGAATATAACACACGGTGAGTTGGCCTGTGTGTGTGTGTGTGTGTGTGTGTGTGTGTGTGTGTGTGTGTGTGTGTGTGTGTCTTTATATATATATATATATATATATATATATATATATATATATAGATAGATAGATAGATAGATAGATAGATAGATAGATATACTAGCAGAATCCGTTTACCGGCGTTGCCAGGTGGAAGTATGCACCCCCTCGTAAGAATTAAAGTACAGTTGTTATTGTTGTTGCCTAACCCCACCTCCACATATTAAGAATGGCTTTCGGAATAGGCACCCTAAACCTCCTCCTGTTAAGAACGGCTTTCGGAATGGACACCACAACCTCCTCATGTTAAGAACGGTTTTCGGGACAGATACCTCCAACCTCCTTGTGTTAAGAACGGCTATCAGAATAGACATCCCATTTTGTGAGTGGGAGGGGTGTTAAAATATTTGCCGCAAATTTAAATTTGATAATCGTTGTCAGAATACCCACCCGCAAATACTATAAACTAACAAAAAAATTTGGAGATGGCAATGTTGGTTGGATAAAATTAGATTTGTCCCTCGCGTGTGCGTACAAATCTGGCGGTCACTGATTAAAAATGCATAATACAGGTCTTTATATCTCGAAAACTACTTGTATATGCCAAATGTAAATTAGGTTTTCTAAATCAGCATAGTTGAAAACCAAAGAATCGTCATTGTAAAGAAAAGTGTGGAGGTGGAGCTAAGGTAAAAATTTACCTATAAAAAACGTAAACAAAGGTAATGTATGCGCAGTGTTGATAATGAGTCCGGAAAAGAGAAGTAAGCAAACTACTCCACAAAGTATAATTGGTCTTAAGTCAAACATAACAGCTGTGGGAATAGACACTCCATTTTGTGAGGAGGTGGTTGTCAAAGTATTTGCCCCATATTTAACCTTGATAATCGTTGTCAGGATACACACCCGCAAATACTAGAAACCAACAAAAAATTGGGGAGGGGGGGGGGCAGTGTCGGTCGGATAGAATTAGATTTGTTCTTCGCGCATGCATGCAAATCTAATTTAATAAGACCACTAATTTAAAGTGCATAATACAAGTCTTTATATCTCTAATACTAATTGCATATGTCAAATATAAATGAGATTTTCTTATCAGTATAGTCGAAAACTTATACAGACAAGATAAGTCACATGATTTTAATCTAGCTAATCGTATGAAAATATGTAAGTAATTTAAATCGCCCACATTAAAAGTAAATGTAAAAAAGTATTAATAAGATTAAAAACGCCCCGTTATAAAGCAAAGTAAAAGAAAACAAAAAATAAAAAAATCGAGAAATAAACAATGATACCGTACATATTTTTCTTCGTTTTTTTAGGGGGAGTAGTAGCGTGTTTTCAATATGTGCATACGTAAGTGTAAGTTATCAGTATTTAATTTTCTATGTTATTATGTTTGTATTTGGTTTATTTTTTCAAACGATTGCCTCTTGCAGAAGGTGCCGCCATATATGAAAAGTTATGGAGCGTTCGTTTATGATTTAAGAGGTATATTCCGGATTAATCGAATTGCCAGCTCTCAGCCAATGAGAATGGATGGAATTTGACTGGGGGCAATGAGAGGACTTAATATTTAGGGGGAAAATAGGAACAACTTCCTCTAAAGATGCTACGATTGTGATCGTGTTGCTACTAGGATGAAATGTAGAATTTTATTATAACGACTTAATGTGTTTAAAATAGCGTTCTAAAGTTACATAAGATAGTTGTTAATAGTCTAGATATAAATTTGTATGTGGCATCTGTTGTTGCAAACCTACGGTACTTTGGTCCAGAGAGGAATTTCTGATATATATATATATATATATATATATATATATATATATATATATATATATATATATATATAGTCATCCACATACAGTACTGTTTCGCAGCTCATCAGTGCGGCTAGACAGGCAACTGCCTCAAACCAGAATCGAAACCTGACCGCCTAAATGACAGTCAAGGCTTCTCACCATTACGCTATACAGCTACTGAGTGGGTAATGAATTCAACGATGTTTAGTTTTGACATCGTCCAAATGCCTCTGCTCGATTTGTTTACACAAAGAGCGTCGCTTTATAAGCTAATGGCAATTTTTATATCACTTCCCGAAATGCTCAACCCAAGATAGGGAGCATTATAGTCATCCACATACAGTACTGTTATAATTAGTATGAATATGCGTGTCTGCCTTGTGTCAGTATGCTTAATTTACCTTCTCTAGTTAGTGCGTGTGTAAATGTGCATAAGGTAATAGACCGTGCATGCAAGTCTTGAAGTATTCTTTCTTCTCGCCTAACCCGGCCAAAGCTGGAAAGAAAGTGAGCATATGTTCTTGAGTTTTTCGAGGTGCGCTGGGTTTAATCTCTGGAGAACCAGGACAGGTTACCATGTTTGTTAATTTAGCACAAATTGTTAAATTTTAGGTTTAAAATGATTTTCATTAGTTGAAAAATATTGAGTAAACACGTTCCTGTGAAAAGTCGCTTTTGGTAGTGAAGAGGAGAGCATATTCAACGAAGCGAAGAAAGAAAGGGGTGCTATTCAAGCCAGTCGATTTGTGACATTCATTCGAATCGCATCTTCACGACAGTATTAACTAGAAAGATAATGAAAATACCACCGCCTTCTTCGGTAAATAAAAAAGAGAAAAATTCAAGCAGGACTAAGTCTAAAAATTGTTAAATGTTATTGAAAATTATTTTTTTAGGGCGAAGAAGATGGCAAACATTTTATGCAGCTTTTGGTTATAGAGCACCAAATAAAGCAAAAAAAAAAAAATTTAGTCCTTTTTAAAAATAATTTAATTACGAAATTGCATCTACCGTAATACATTTTGGTTTCTTAAATGCCCTTCAACTTTTTGTGAGGGTAATAAGCCTGTAAATTTTCTGAAATGTTTAAGCGTGACGTTGCTTATTATAATTATGTGTCAATGAGACAATATTTTCGATTGAAAACCAAGGTCAAGCACAAGTTCCATGGAATATGACCGGTGTCGATTTAAAATTGTTCCTATATAAAAACAAGCCCGTTTTCAAACGACGTTAACTTGAATTTGCTATTTTCACCTCAATCGAACTATTCTGTTTTGATACTTCCTGCGTCTATGATATCGCGCTGAAATAATAATGATTTTGTTTAGAAAGTCATTCTTAACATGGCGAAGGGAAGGTGTTTTGTAACTATTTTGTACTTTCACTTAACAATTTAATAAACAAATACATCGTAAAAATTGAATTTAACTTGAAAATACTATTTAAAAGTTAGGCCGATAACAAACATAGATGCATAAGCACTAATTTTGGGAGGGGGGGGGAATAAACATCACCGAAATGTTTTGTTCGTTCTCAAGAAACCATCTTTCCAGGTATTACCTTACTTCGGGAAGCCAGATTAATTTATTGTCAGTCGTCTGAGGTTCTAACACCGGGAAATGCCGGCGGATTAAATGAAGGCTATTTTTTTTTTTTTAAGTAAATAGCGATTGTGTAGAATCCCCAACAGGGAAAATAAAGAGTGAAAAAATAAACAGTAAACAAATTACTGTTACCAAAGGCAAAAGAAGTAACTTTTCTACTAACCTGTCTATTTGTGTGTGTGTGTGTGTGTGTGCGTGCGTGTGCGTGTGTGCTTTGAAGTATTTAAAAGCGTTTTTATTTTCATATCATATCAATGACTTCAGAGTCTTGTAAAGTCGACCTATTAAAAAAATATTAACTTATCTTTCTTCCGTTGTAGAATTCTCCTAGAATTTGGTTCATAAATGAAAACGCGAAAATATAACGAGGATTTTATTGCTTATTTTTATTCTGTGTAAAATGCCTACGTTATCTTTTGGTCATACTCGTCTCCCCGTGTATTCTGGATGCCTCGCCAACCCCACTATAATAGTTTAAGCATTTGCATCGTATACGCATAGACACAAGACAGAAAAAATAAAAACTTGTAATATGTGGTTCAGGGTTGTGAACAGGAATACACATTACTAAACAGGAATACACATTCGATCAAAGACAAACGATGATTATCATCTCCAAATGTATCATTGAAAATCAACGCCCAACATTGAGACACAGATAAAAGAAGGATAAATTTATTGATAGTTGATACTAGGGCGTGGTGATGATGTGGTTCACAATATAACTGACATGGGCGTGCAAAGTTCGAATCTCGTCGGTTCCATTTCACTATAAACGTCGACAGCTTTCTCTCGATCTGATTCTAGAAAGAATTGACTTGATACAAACTATAGAATCGAGCCGATTAAAAAGTCGTGCCGGGCTGATTCATACTACAATGACGAAGGAGTATTCGATTTAGATTAGTACATGTTAATACGTTGACTATGCCTTGCCCTTCCTTGCCGATATAAGTGCAAATTTTTCGAGTCTGCTGCGTTCGAATATTTAAACAAAATGAGTCACCAGGAAAATAATGTGAGGAAAGAAAAAACTTAAAATCGTCGTCTTTCAAGGTTTTCTTTTAAATTATGTAAACATCTGCATGTAAAATATGATACCAGGTTTTCAACTTGAGTGAATTTTCAATGCAAAACTCTTGCAAATGTAGCAGAATGTTAAGCTATACTAGATTATATTAGAGAGTTGTCTGTCTGCTTTCCTTTTCATGTGCCTTTTTTGTGAATTCGCTAAATAATTTTAAATTATTAGACCCAGGAACGTGAAATGTACTGCAAATGATAACGTACCTATGCAAATTGCTCTAGAGGGGAGTATATCTATCGTTTTCTCAGAAGGGTGTCCCCCAAGAGAGTAAAAGTTCTTCAATTTTTTTTTCTTATTTTAATGAACTTAACAGATACAGAATTATAAAGATTAATTGATATAGAATTATATTAAATGCTCTGAGATTTGGTTGACTTCTTACAGTAATTTATAACATGAACACCAATATGGAGAGCTTTTCCCTCTTTTAAATTATCGTGGGATGAACTAGGACTCGAGATACGCGTCCAATCCTTTTTTACATACAATTCCTACAGACAGAAACTCTCTGGGTTTTCTAATTCGTATTTTCTCCCATGACGTCATATCCTTCCACGTTGTTCTAATTTTAAACTTTTGATTTCCAATGAATATTTCAATTCTCTGCTTAACTTACGTGGGAAATGGCATTATTTTCACACATCAAACCCGTTACCAAAAATTCCTCCAAGAGCCAAATACACATCTGATGAGAAAATGTTCGATACACCCTTTCCTGCCTTAACAGCGTGCAAAATAATCGTTTTAAATATTTGGGACGCTAAAAACGTACATTGTTTTTATTATCTTTGGTTTAATATCGTTTTCTTAATATTAGAAATTTTTAAAAAAGTAATATACTGAAATGTAAGGGAAAAAATTAAATATGGAAAATAACGTTCGTAAAATAGACATGTAAAAAAAAAAAAACATCCATCGCCAAAGTATGAAAAAATATTGATGTATTTTATTACTGTTAATGAAAAAAGTAAAAAACCTAAGCGAAACGATTTTATTTATTTGTAACGCAAACCAATTTTTAAAAACTAATTTTCGGTAATATTCGTTTTGTTTATGTTAGGAGTGTAAAAAAATAAAATGCATAAATCTAGTTTAAAAAAATACAGAAGATAAGAAAGACATTCCGTAAATTTTCGATTTGAAAACAAAGCTTGTATAGTTTTGTTTTTAGTTTTTACGCATGCGCATCGTAAAATGGAACCGGGTGTACGGTTTCAACACTCAAGCAAGACTATTTAAGTTTATATATATATATATATATATATATATATATATATATATATTTGATATATATATATATATATATTATTTAAGTTTATATATATATACATATATATATATATATATAAACTTAAATAATATAAATATATATATATCAACTTAAATAATATAAATATATGTATATCAACTCAAATAGTCTTGCTTGAGCGTTGAAACCGTACATCCGGTTCCATTTTACGACGCGCATATATATATATATATATATATATATATATATATATATATATATATATATTTGATATATATATATATATATATATATATTTGATATATATATATATATATATATTATTTAAGTTTATATATATATACATATATATATATATATATATATATATATATATAAACTTAAATAATATAAATATATATATATCAACTTAAATAATATAAATATATGTATATCAACTCAAATAGTCTTGCTTGAGCGTTGAAACCGTACATCCGGTTCCATTTTACGACGCGCATATATATATATATATATATATATATATATATATATATATATATATACTAGCAAAAGTACCCGAAAATGGACTCTTATTTATGAAAGTATGATATGTTATGAAAAAGAAGGGTTGTAAAGAGATAGCTTCGAATTTGGGGGTATCAAAACCAAAGTAAAATATGATGAAAGTAAAAATAAAATAGATAAACCCCATAATTTATTATATCATACCTGTTCACACTGAAACACTTATCACAATATTCTGTGGATCTATATCAAAAAATCCTTGTTAAACTTTGTAACCTAATTATCAAAGTATACTTACGCAGATAGATATGAAAAGTCTTTATTAAAGTTTGTTCCTATTTCCATTCTATGTAGGCCAGGCGCGAACGCAGACCCCACAATTTTATCATACCATCCCTATTTAAATAAACATATTTATCAAAGTATTATTATGTACATCTATATAAAAAAAAAAACACTTGTAACCGTTTTTTTATAATTTTTAAATTTATTTCCATACTTTGTGGACCAGGCGCGAACGCAGACACCACAATTTTAATGAACCACCGTTCTGCCAGATCAAACATACCCATTCCTGTCTCGATACATCTTCTATCATTATATATAATCAGTTTTTTAAACTAGTCAAGCATATAGGAACTTATTCGTGACCACACACAAACACACACACACACACACACACACACACACACATATATATATATATATATATATATATATATATATATATATATATATATATACTTCAGAATAGTTTTTATTTAACAATCAGTTGTTATGGAAACGTGAGATAAGGTTTACAAAATATTTATACAATATTATATAATATTATATAATATAAATATATAAATATATATGTATATAATATAATATTATATAATATTATATAAATATTTTGTAAACCTTAAAATCTCACGTTTCCATAACAACTGATTGTTAAATAAAAACTATTTTGAAGTATATATATATATATATGTATATATATATATATATATATATATATATATATATATATATATATATATATATATATATAACGTTTACAAGTGTTTTTTTATATAGATGTACATAATAATACTTTGATAAGTATGTTATATATATATATATATATATATATATATATATATATATATATATATTTAATTTTTAATATATTGGGGATACTTTGCGTCGGATGTGTAGTAGGTTCCAGCAGGAATGTCTTTCACGAGAAACTACCATATAAGTAACACCGATTCACCGGATGACTCTCTTTAGCTTGCTCACAAAGCGGGACTGGGTAACTAGTTTGAATTCATATAACAGCATGTGTTATAAAACCATATACTATTAGCAGGCCGCCTGGCGTTGCCCGGTCGTAAAATACACATAAATATTATATTTTAATTTATGCAGAATTCTTATTTATTATAGACAGAAATATCGTAGTTCTGAATTTTTGAAATGGGGTATGAATGTTTGGATTGTTTGTACAGTTATTCTCATCCTATGTGTTATTAGCATAACGTTTCGATCGATGAAACCTCCGAACTTCGTCAGATGTAAACGCCATTTGTTTTTCAACCAAGGGGGTTAGCTCTGTATTGCAAGAAATCGGATCTTGGGTTGGAGGGCGTGTTTGTAAATTATAAAAAAAGGTCAATTTTCAATATAGGATGATGTTAAAATACTAGATATCGAAGTAAGATTTAGGATTAGAAAACTCAAGGAAGCAGCACATATGGTGGATAGCAACAGCTTCCTAATCCGTTCAAGTATTGAATTTAACCAGGTTTGGAAACCATTAATCACAAATTTATATAGAGGAAATAAGACAAAAAACATAATTGAAAAGGATTCTTTCTTTCGTTTTTTAACTCTTTCACAAAATACGCCCAACCCAAGGGAGATAATTCCCCAAAAACTTTTTTCTTAGCGTCGCCTCCCTTGCACTTTTTTTTTTTAGAAAAAACGAAAACACACGCAAGATGTCTATCCACGGTTTCAAAAAGATTTTTTTCAATAAAAGTGACAATTAGTAGAAGGATTCAGTTAAAAATTGAATCATATGAAAGTCTTAAAAAGTACCCTAGTGAACCTTGAAAATTGAGCTTTTTCATAATTTACAGACAAACTTTCAAATCCAACATCCGATTTCTTGCAATACAGAGCTAAATCTCTTTCCCTTAGCTGAAAAAAAAACGATCTTTGAAAAGTGTTTTCAAACCTATTTACTCTTAACATAAGTAATCTGTCGTGTGAGCGATTTACGCATGCGTATTCATGAAACAGTTGATAAACATATAAAAATCCAACCCCTTAGTAGCCCTATTTTCTGGATAAAAAAACGATTAAAACGTTTTCCATATTTCTGAATACTCTATATACCAAATTTCAAGTCTGTAGATTAAAAATTCGTTTAGTATATAGGTTGAGAGTTGTCCCCCCACGCACGTATTCTCACTTTTATAGATATATAGATTACTAAAATTATATAAAACTACGTCAGTATCTTGGAATATTATTTATCGTGGCAGCAGATTATAATGCGAGAAACAGTAGAGAAAATTACTACCGAATTTCGAATCAATATCAAGAGGACAAACTGTTTTATTTTCTTTATAGCAAGTGCTCAACTGAGCTTCAATCTATGTTCCCCTTTCGCCAAACTTTCACAAGAAACACTAGTCTAGCTGAAAACACTATCAATAATCCCCCCACTCTTTATCTTTGCCTAAACCTAAACGTAAATTTCATGAACAAAGCTTCTTTCTTAGAAGTGCACGCTTGTGGAACTGTATCCGTATTCCTGCTTTCCAGCTGATTATAATCTGATTGTCTTCAAGTCCAACGTAAACAAGTTCTAGATTAGCCGTTCAACTTAAGTTAACACATTTATCAAATTTCCATTACTAACGATTACTATATTGTCCAATTGACTACTGTACACTCTTAACCCTTATCCTCGAGTGGTCTCTGGGCCTTGATAAGTGGTGATGCCTATGTAAAAAAAAAGATTCTGTGAGATACTTCGTATAATTGTGGCGTGAAAAATTCTATGATAGCACATTTTCTTGTTATAATACTTTTCTCAGCATCTAACACTGTCTTTCTTGAGAAAAAGTGGCAAATTTACACTTGCTTAATTATTATACGATAATCGACTGACATGTCCAGAGACGCTCACTATAGTATGACCATAATGGAATGAGATAACAATAAACTTAAATCCATTAACAATGTTACGACCGACATAATAAAACAATCTGTCTGAACTGTGAGGGTAACCACCCTCAAAAATCGAAGTACAAATGTCCAGAGAATGGATCTAAATGCAACCCGTATAAAAAACAGGAACATTGGAAGAATGTGTGTATTACTTCAGGAAATTTAAAGAAAACACAGCCTGTAGACCAGCCGATCCCCAAGACAATTTACAACAAAAACAAAACCCAGGATATAGTCCCAGGGAACTGAGAAGTGGGCATGCCCAAAAGCCTAGCACAGAATTTAATACCATATCATTCGAATAAATTATAGTTTCGTCTTTAGCCCTAGACGAATGGAACGATACAGAGATGAAGCATATTCAGTTGTTGACATCCAGATAAACCCAAGGGTCAAATGCAACCTGAAAATAAAGGCTGGCACAGTCACCCAGGGTAACACTCTTCCAGTTATAATATTTCACCAGATGTATCGAAACCGTATTGATTCAGAAGGATTTCTGGACTTGAACAAGATTAAACCAGAGAGACATATTGCTTATAATGAAACTCCATTAAAGTGCTTCGGATTAGTCAACATACTATGCAGATACAATTCCAACCTTTGGCGACCAACCAGATTCTATGTCATGGTTGTATATAGACCAGCCGTCATGGGACTTAAGTCAAAATCTAGGAATAGTCACAATGCATTGTGCTATATACACAATCTATATATACGGAACAATCACGCTGACACACCGGTTCTCGTCAGATCACCGAAGTTAAGCAACATTGAGCCTGGTCAGTACCAGATGGGTGACCATTTGGGAAGGCGAGGCGCTGTATGTACCGCGAGGAAAAATACCAAGTTGAGAAACTGGCGCGGTCTTTCCTTCTCTCCAGGGTAGATGGGGCTCTCTTAAGACGTGGTAGGCACCCCATCTAGTGATTGTGTCACGATAAAAAAAATATCCTTTATAGCCCTGGCGAAGCATCAAGTATTCAGCTACCGACAAGATTTGAATTACACTACAAACTTGTATAGTGAGTTCAATCTCGGGTACGGCCGCACGGGTGGATGGATAAAACAATCTAACGAAGCACGGCAACCTAAACCAACATTAGACAAAGCCAAAATTAACAGTGTCGATCATTTGATCAAGTTATTCCTAGGACAATTTGATAGAATTGGCAACTTTCCATGCACTGTGAAACTTCACTTAAAATTGCGATGCCATACACCAACTCACCACGAAAATATCCCATTAACAGACGAGATAAAAACTTCAATATGAGTTTAACATGATGGTGTAATAAGGAAAGATTCATGTTCAAGTCTGGCAATATCAATAAAAACAGATGGCAGTTTGCGAGTATGTCGGATGTGTAGTAGGTTCCAACAGGAATGTCTTTCACGAGGAACTGCTAAACTGAATAAAGCACTAAAGTGATGCCCGCACAAAAATTCAACAGCTGAAGACCACACAAAATTAATGGCGCAAAATTCTTATCAAAGCTCGATATCAAAGATAGTTATTGGATCCAAGAAGTTCGGCACTTACAACATTCAGAACGCCGTTTGAGAGATAATGTTTGAGAAACTTCCATTTGCTCTAGCTATATTTCAAGACCTTTTCCAACAGAGAATGGAATCCATCCTAAATCAATGCGTTGGAGCCGATAGCATGACATGATGATGTGGTACATGGATGAACTAAACAATACATGACTAAAATCTGTGTCAGTTAATGAAGGTTGCAGAAAGAAATGGTTTTATGTTCAATTTCAAAAGTGCTTGATCAAACAGAAGCAAATCTCGTTCTTCGCCATGATATACGATGAGCAAGGTATACACAGCGATCTAAGGAAAATTGCTGGCATCTATACTATTCCAACGCTAAAGAACAAAATTGTAGAGGAATTGAGGGGTCTCTTGGTTCTCTAACCCAGAATGATTACACAGGATAACCGATATATATGATACAACCAAATATACATTTATTTACAATAACAATACGTTAGAGACAGTTCCATACCGTTACAAGATATAAAAAGAGTTTTTGCGTGTATGCAACATACGAGTCTTTGTCCAGGAAAAATAAGAGAGAGAAGATGAAGCGAAAACGGATAGAAAGTTCTAATGCTCCCTTATGGCAAAAATCATATTGCCGGAATTAAGGGGCGATAATTTATGTTCACCTTATTGTCACAGGTTTTGATCCCGTGTGTTCGCTGTGTGTGAAATGCAATTCCCACAAAAGCTCCAGAATATCTTGGTCTAATCTCATACCCCCCCAGTTATACCAAATGTGACTGAAAAAAACAGCACCACTCCGGCAACTACTAAAGCAGGATGTTTGATTCGTGTGGGATGAGAACTACCAGAACAGTTTTGACATAATGAAATGATCAATGATAATACAAAACTACAGTATTATGATACAACTGCACCGGTCATCCTGTTTGTCGACGCCAACTAAAAGGGTTTGGGAGCAGCACTCCTCCAAACAACCAAGAGTGAAGAGAGATCAGTAACATCTGCAACCAAGTCATTGATAGACACGTAAACCAGATATGCAAATATTGAAAAGGGAATGTTGGCTCTATGTTCTAGGGTTGAGAGGTTTAAGACATACTGTAGAGTAGAATGTAATAATCAAAGAGGAAAGCGCCCCCGTGTGTGTGTGTGTGTGTGTGTGTGTGTGTGTGTGTGTGTGTGTGTGTGTGTGTGTGTGTGTGTGTGTCGTGCGGTCATACAACTTACCTTCGCATGGGATCTGAGAGAAATTAAAGATGGCAGCCATGGATTTATAAGGTGTAGTCTCGTGAAATCTCACGAGATCTCATCTTCCACTCCACACGTATGAAAATGGATTGGGGTCAGTTTTCTGATAAAATGTCTGTTGGCAGAGGCAGTGAGGAGAGACGTGCTGGAAGTTGAGAGAGAGTTGTTAGTGACGAATTCTAGCTGGACTTTTGCGCATTGTATTTGGTTTATTTTGTTTTGCTGTTTACCAGCCCATTTAACGTCACATACTTATACAGCAAATGTTTCCGCATCATTACAGATCGCAAGCTACTGACAATGATCTTTAATACGAATATAACTTCTGCATCTTCAAGACTTCAGAAAATGACGCTTAAGCTTCAGGGATACAACTTTACCATAGAATACAAACCCGGGGAAGAATGCTGACTTTACTGGATTCCTTGAGCCGTGTTCCTAATTCCGAAGACAAGGAGGTCATAGATATTGATTTACGGGTAGACTGTATCCAGTTTTCCACAAAGATGATCTCCGATGTACGTAATCTAACGAGAGCATAACCAGTACTCAACCAACTCATCGAGATGATCATTCAAGAATGGCCCGACATCCTGAAAGAAGTACTCACACATCTACACGAGTACTAGATTTTCGGGGACGAACTATGAGTAGAAAACGGTGTACTGCTGAAAACATGTGTTATAATTTCAAACTCCCTCCATAAAACCCCATGAACTGTTACACACGATGCAGCTTGGACGTGACAAAACTATCCTGCAAGCCAGTCATTATACTGACACAAGCTCAACAGAGATATAACTGACCTGTGCAAACAATGCCGCATATTTCAGGAGTTAAAAAAAAGTCAACAGCACTAAAGTCTACTACAGCATCAGGTGTCAACATAACTATCGGATTATCTGTTGAATAATGGCTGGGTAGTGCCGGGTTTTGAATTGGACGATTCCGGAAAACACCAGATTCACAAAAATAGCGAACGAAATAAAGATGTAGTTATGTACCAGAACTTGACTGGAATTTGACGTCAATCCTAGACGAAGGAAACGGTGAGAATTCCGATTTATTGAATGATAATAAAAACGAAAAGAGACGAGACAACACAGAAATGTGATCGCATTTCTTCGCCGACATCCCTGTCACACCACGCACCGACCCCCGTCTCTTTATCTCCACAGCCGATGCCTGGTTGTCATAGTAAACTTGTTTTGGAAACGCAAAGAAATTGTATTTGTTATTGAACATGACAGATATTTCAACAAGCGTGTGTCACTAAAGTACCGAGAAATCGACAGATAAGAACGTATACATCCGTACATATTTTAAAAGATGAAGCTGATATAATTTTTACTTACATTGTCTACGCTCGCACGTAATACAACATATTTAGAGACAGATATATTTTCACTGGATGCTGAAAGCTATCTGGCCATTAATAAATACATAGTGGTACGGAAGTTTCTGAAATACTATCTGAAGTAAAAAAATTTTGTGGACACCATTAAATAAATATTTATTCAATATGGCATACAGTCCACGATGGTGTTTGACAACTTCCTCACTAAAACAGCATTGACTGCCAGAAATTCACATTGGATTTTTGTTTTCAGACACCATCATCACATTACCCCAGATCCAACAGATTTGCTAAGAGAAAAATTAAAACAATAAAAATAATATTCAGGATAGTCAAACGAACCAACGAAAATATTAGACAACGCACAGAACAACACCAATTGATTGGAAACTGCCTAATCGTGTTAAATTAGCCTTCAACAGAAAGGTAAAAGGCACATTGCCTATGCACACAAACAACAGAAATCGAGAGACGATGAATATTGCTGAATTAAAAATAAAAATCACAGAAAACTCAACATGACAGGACGTTTCTCTAGATGAGTTCGCGATTATCGGATAATCAAATTTGACATCAAAATCTGACCCCCCAAATCGTCATGGGCATGTAATATGTACCTAAATTAGAAATGGATTTCCATGTGGAAGGGACATCTCCAGTGAAGATCCTAATTTTCCCTACTTTTGCTTCAGAGTAGCACTTGCTCTCAGCACTGCATTCATATTTGCTCTCTATCGACCCCATAACAGCAGAGTTTCTATCATTGAAAGTATCGATGAAAAAAATTGACCATATTCTGTATACCCATCCCTCGGCTAACATTCACCTCTGTGGAAACTTCAATGTTCACAACGTTGAATGACTAGTCCATTCAAACAGGACGGATGTCGAGGGGGTACTGTCATGATTTTTCGATTGCCTATGACCTAATGTAAATTGTTTACGATTCCACCCGTATGTCCGACTCCGACAGCCAATATGCAAGTTTCCTTGACCCATTTCGTACAACTTGCCCTGATATGTGCCCATCCTCCGTTCTGTCTCTATTGGGATTTCCTATCACCCAGTTATCTCCGTTAAGATAAAACAAAATGTAATAAGTCCTCTGATGTACCTCTCCATCGCACTGTTTATAGATACTCTATGGCTGACTGGGATGACTTTCGAACATTTATATCAGATATATCTCTGCACTCCATATTAAAAAAGAATGTGTCCTCTATAGTATCAGAACTGACTGAATGGTTAACTCTGAGTATCACTCCGGAATGCGCAGTCGCCATTGCGCACATAAACCACTATTTCCATTGCTTCCTGTATAATAGATATTGTGAAACTAAAGCCAGTTTTAGGACTGCCAGCAATCATTGTAAAATAGTAATAAAAATGCACGAGATTCGTATGCTCCGTACGTCAAGTTTAAAGTAGCGGAGCAGCAGCTTAGCTTCACCCAATTTTGGCGAATAACAAACCGAGTCCTGAACAGAAGCTTTTCCTCCATCCCTACCATCATCAATGGGCCTGAGGTAATCTAGTCAGCATCTGACAAGGTAAAACTCGTTGCCAAGAACTTTGCAGAAAATTCTACCCTTCGCGATCAGAGCCGCATACTCCTCGTATTCCCTCCTGCGACTTGAAAACACACCAAGCGACATGCAAATTACTGTACATGATGTTGCCAAACTTATCAAAAACCTTGATTGTAGTAAAGCAACTGGCCCCGACGGCATTTCAGTCAAAGTGCTTAAAAGGCTTCAACTAGAACTAACTCCCATAATTACAAATCTGTTTAAATGTTGCCTTAAAGAGAAATGCTTCCCAACACCTTGAAAAACTTCATCAGTCTGCCCTGTGTTTAAAAATTCCGGTGATCAATAATATCTCTCTCTTTCTCTCTCTCTCTCTCTCTCTCTCTCTCTCTCTCTCTCTCTCTCTCTCTCTCTCTCTCTCTCTCTCTCTCTCTCTCTCTCTCTCAGTCTCCTGTGCGTCATGAGTAAGTTACTGGAAACTGTGATAAAAGAGAGAAGTCAGCCTTCTCGGCAAAATAACCTGCTCAGTGATATGCATTATGGTTTCCATTCTGCGAGATCTACAGATGATGTACTAACTATTATAACACACAGGATTAGCGAATCGCTGACGGAGGCTTTCTCTAGAGCAATAGCCCTTGACATATCAAAAGCTTTTGATAGAATGTAGCATAAAGGTCTACTTCACAGATCGCCTGGGAAT
This sequence comes from Euprymna scolopes, assembly GCF_053919585.1. Lineage (NCBI taxonomy): Eukaryota > Metazoa > Mollusca > Cephalopoda > Sepiida > Sepiolidae > Euprymna > Euprymna scolopes. The sequence goes on along the minus strand of NC_136493.1, from coordinate 55,500,529 downwards.
GGCCTCTCAGTTATAAAATTCTTTCTCTCTGATAGGCTTATAAGAGTAGTCGTTGATGGGCAGAAATCAGAAACTCACTGTATTAACGCTAGTGTCCTTCGGGATTTCATCCTAAGTCCAACCCTGTTCCTTATCTTTATCAATGATCTCCGAAATCACATTCTTACTTATTTCGTAGACATTTATGCAGACGACACGACAATCTATAGTGACATTTCAAATGCCAGCAATGACAAAGATATTTCTGATTCTCTCTCTTTGATTTTGAGAACGTGGTGCAATGAGGAAAAGGGTGGTTGCTTAATTTTAATGCATCGAAGACCAAGTTCTTTCTTTCATCATAATCGCTCTGATCTCCACCACGCCCTAACTGAAATGAATGGCTCTAGTCTTGTGGAAGCTCTATGTCTTGACAAGCTTCTGGAACTGACATTCGCTCCTGATCTGAATGGAACACATACATCAAATAGGTTGCCAAGATCGCTGGAAAGATGGTTAGATCACTCTATCGCCCCAGTAAGTATTTCACTGGCGATGCAATCCTCTATCTGTATAAGAGCCAGGTGTGCCCTACAATGGAGTACTGTTGCCACATATGGACAGGGGCCGCTCAGCACGCCTTTCCTGTCTTGACAGCGTTAAACTGGCTTTGAAACGTAGTAGATGCCCCTTTTTCTCCTCTGCAATCTCTTTTCAATAGAAAAGACGTCGCGAGCCTGTCTCTGCTCTATCGTTATTTTCATGTTGAGTGCTCATCTGAACTCCAATCTATGGTCCCCCTTTACCAAACTTTCACAAAAGAACACTAGACTAGCTAAAACCACTATATGTGCTGCCAAGACTAAGCTCGTTTTCTTTAATAATTAAAAGAAACCTTCTCTATGGCTAAAGATACATTACCTGAAAGTACTTCATTCAAACTCCTCGGATTTACGTTCACAGGGAACATGAATTGTAACAGATACGCCGAGAGCATTACCAAGACTGCTGCGAAGAAGGTGGGCTGTGTTTATTTGCTTCCCCACGATGTGGAGAGGGGGGAAGGGGAATGGGGACCAGCTCTCGAGAGGTGGTAAATGGGAGCCGGATAGTGAGAGCCTCTTGCTTTATAGGGTTGCCCCTACATGGACCAGAAACTCATTGCCACAAGGGAAATGGTTTTTGCTTGTAGCCTCTGCCGGAACAGATACTACACTTTCAGATATTAAATCTTTTATTCAGGCAAAAATAAACATGAACAAAAAACTTAGGCACAAGGCCAACTCAAAAGGGGGGGGGGAAATATGGGTCGTTAGTCATCCTTGTCACTCATAGAACTAAACAAAAGTTTCTCTTAGCTAGAATCTTCTTCCACCATAATACCGCATTCGCCCTTTCGTATTTGGGGGCGTCCTACTTAGCACCCAATTTTTAAAACATTTTTTTATTAGCGTCTAAAAACAAAAAAGATAACAATAATTATAAAATACAATAATTCGTTTGTGTCGACAGCGGGGAAAGAAATAATACAAGCAGTGGTTAGTAGGACCCTCCCAACCCCGTCTAGTTGATAGCCTTTCCGTTCCACTTTTGTTTGTAAAGCAACCTGAACTCTTACAGGACAGTCTCTAAGTGGGGGTGCTCTTTAGATGGAACGAAATGGATAAAATAATTTTTTTTTTTTTTTTGGATGAGGGATGGAGGGTTAGGTATTGGCTTCTTTCTCTCAAAGATGGGTGAAATTTATAGGGATGGGTGAAAAGAAAAAATGGCAGTAACGAGGGAGTGGGGATCTTGGAGGCTTCCTAGTCGGTGAGGGATGGAGCACTCACTCGGCTAACTAATAGGCTTAAGATTATATTATACTACACATCTAGGCAGGGAACACGTATTCACATTTGGCTCCTTTTCGTACATACAGACTACATGTATCCATCTTCTGTCAAATTCCGCGCGATCCAGCCTTCTTCTATCACATCTTCATCCGTAGTTGGTGTTTAAAGAAAGCGATCAGATCCTGATCAGAAAAAACAACACCCCTGGCTACCCTGCAGACGCGACATCCAAATCACCATTCTCGCCACGGCCAGGATCGTAATGTAGACCATTTGTCTTTATCTGTTCCATCGCGGCCTCGCGTTGTCAACGACATTGGACACGGTAATTGGGCGAGGATGCTCGAGATCGATGCGAGCCGTCACTTTGCTGACATACAACCAGTACTGACGGACTTCGCGGCAATGGAAGAAAGCGTGATAACTCGTTTCTACAGCCGTTGTTCCACAACTGGGACAAGCAGGCGACTCCAAAAAACCGGAACTGCATTGTATATTGTTGAGTGGAAGTGCATTTCAGGCCAATCGCCAGGTCAGAAAGAACTCCAAATTGTTCAGATGACTCGAACCTGGCGCCCAACTTTACACGGAGACGTTTCACTCTGCTGCCAACCCAAACACGCGCATAGCGAGTCGGCGACGGCCTCCCTCACAAGATCCCTGTGGAGTTCCCTACGGGTAGTAGTTACAAGGTCGCGGGACATTGGTAGTCGTTTTAGCGCGGCTCGGCACTTTTTTAGGAAAGCAGATTTTCCCCACGGCCTGCGACGGCTCTCGACAGAGGTGTCGAGAATGAGGTTGGGAAAGGCGGCAGTAGCTGCGGGGTGCCACGGTTGATCGTATTGCATATAGTGGCTCAGGAATACCAGCCTCTCGGCGTCTCGATGACACTTCAAGCCTTCCTCACACGGACGTTGAATACATACCTGTCTACTCATCCAGTGTCTTCCACTGTCCCAAAGGAGCGAGAACAAGAGTTCGACGAGAGCTTTTAGATGTTGTGCAGGTAGGGGAAGTACAGTCAGTCGGTAAAACATGAGAAGAAAGACTTAAGTGGCCCACGCCTCTGCTCTACCCTTTAAGGAAAGTTTCTTATGAAGCCACGAGTTGACCGCAGTCTCCATCTTTGACCGTACCTCCGACACATTTTTAATCAAGCTGGAGACCCGTTCCGAACCACATGCCCAGGATCCGAACTGTTCCATCTGCCCAGCTGAAGGGCACCAGGAGGTTTGCATTGCCACTTCACTCTCCAGGCGCCCAACCACAGTCCAACTGACTTGCTGCAGTTTATCTTGGCTCTTGTAATTCTTTTATACCGAGCGAGTACCTCTGATGATTTCGAAGTCTCGGAAGCTCGACACAAAGACCGTGACGTCATCGGCGAATGCAGATACCTTGGCAGCTGAGCCACCGGGTATAGCAATTCCGCGCAGGGCCGAATTTTCTTCCCTACGTTTCAGCTTGCGGAGCAGAGGCTCCAACACCAGGGCGTATAACAGGGGCGACAGCGGACAACCCTGACGAACCGACTGAGAGATAACAAAGGGTTTTGAGTGTTTTCCATTGACTTGCATGACAGCTGTGGGTTGTCAATACATCACGAAGATCCACTTGCAGAAGTCCGGTTTAAAACCGGCGGCTTCTAAGACAGAGGCCAGGAAGCGATAGTCAACCCTATCGAAAGCTTTGGACTGATCTAAATTGATCAGCGCGGCTTCCATGTCGTCTTCTGTGCCCCCCTCTAGGATCGTGCGAATCAGATGCAAGTTGTTCTGAATCGATCTCCCCTTCACAGCATAGTTCTGCTCCGGTTCGATCAAGTCGCCGATAACAACCTGCAGCCGATTCGACAAGTTCTTGACCAAAATCTTCAACTTTGTGCTTAGCAGAGTTATAGGCCTGTAATCATCGAATTCTTCCCCGCCATGACGGTCACCTTTCCTCAGCAATGTGATCACTCTCTTGGTCACTTGCCCAGAGCAAACCAATGGTTGAACACATCCGTTAGAAGAGGCAGAAACATGGGCGACAGTTTCAAATACAGTTCGTATGGCAGACCATCGAGTCCCGGCGATCTGTCACAGCTGACCTCCTTCAGCGCAGTAAAGACATCCCTCTCCATCACCCGGCCCTTGCAACTAGCTGCTCTAGCTGACTCGAGGCGGGGAGAGTCGGCAAAATAGTCGCTAAACTCAAGGACCGGAAGATCGGGCTGCTGCGTAAAACGCTCCTCGAAATGTTCTTGAAATCCCTCGCAGATCTCCCGAATCGATTCCAGGGTGTGTCCATCCGGATGTCTAACTTTCGCAATGTATTTGTCCGAGCCACGCATAGAAACATCAAACCGCACGTCCGCATCAGAATTGACTGCTTCGTTGCCTATATTTCTAAGCCTAGCTCTAACTACTTGACCTTCATAACGCTCGCTAGTCTCGTGTAGAAGGTCCTGCTTAGCTAGTTCCTGACTAACCCTATCACCCTCCCCGTAGCTCGGGCTAGTTTCTGCTCTAGTTGCTTCTTCGTCTTGGCCTTATCTAGTGCGAGGCGCTGATTATACTTGATGGAGAAGTTTCTGATCTTGGCTTTGAGACCTAACCACCACTAACCGCCCCCACTAGTGCCTTTTTAATTAATTCTATTAACTGATCTCGGAAGTCTTGTATCTCCAGAGGGAAGGTGTTTAACTTCAAGTACCCCGCTAACTTAGGCCTATTTCCTAGCTTCAGCCGGGCTATAGCTAGTTTATGGCCCGTTTGGCCTAGCCAAGTGGACGTGGGACAGGATAGGAAGTCTACTTCGCCTCTCCTAACATCCTGTCCAAATCGGTGTTTGAATAGGAGGGTCCACGTCCACATCTCCAGCTCCGGATGTTCGACCCAAAATCTGTCGACCAGCCCGCATGTAGTCATCAGATCAGCCAGGCTGGACTCGCACCTCTCCAATCCTCCAGCTTCGCCTCCTATCTTATCTATCTCGGGGTCTAAGATGGTGTTCCAATCCCCCATTAGCACTACCTGCTTCCGACAATCTACAAACGCGTCGAGCTGATTGGAGAATGAGACCCTTTCACGAGCGGTGCTGGGCGCATGAACCGGGATCACCCGAAGTACAGCATCTTTTACGGCAACATTGGCCATGACCAGCCTGCCCTCCACATCCCTATGAACAACGCTGACCGTCGCGGACAGGGTACGTTTAATTAGCAACGAGACTCCCTTCCCCCGCGGGCTGCCATATGCTGAGAAAACCTCAAAAACTCGGGCCAGCACCTAACAGTCCAGAGAAGAAATAAAACACGTCTCCTGAATCGCAGCCACATCCACTCCCAGGGACAAGAAGTTGTGCCGGAGGCGAGTCACCCGGCCCGCTGATCTCAATCCCCTCGCATTTAGACTAGCCAAATTCAAAGCCATAGTACCGACCTTAAGGTGTGTCACACTCAGCTCCGAAGTCAGTCGGGGTTAGGACGCCGGCGTTGTATGCAATGTTCAACGTGGTCAGGTTTTTCATGTCCTGACCCTCTCTTACAATTCCGCCGACGTCCAGAGGAAAAGTCAGTTTAAGGGCCCTATAAAGTGACGGATGGACCAACACTGGGACCCTTCCCTTGCATTGTTTTGAGAGTTCATCAAGGGAAGGATCGTTTTTTCTTATGAGTTCAATTCTCGGAACAGCCCCTTCAGCGGCCTCCATCATTGACCACAAGTTGGTTTTGCAGGCCTCTGGAAGCCTGATAAAAGTTGTTAGCAGTGTGGCGTCCGAGAAGTTAGAGAGGACATTAACGTCTTTTCCCCCTATCTGTTGGCAGTCCAGCAGAGGTTTTAAATGTTTTTTTCTGCCGATGGTGTAAATCTATTGTCACGGACAGGGAATCTATAAAACACAGTTTCTCCCTCGTTTCAAGGGAAGGATCCTGTTGCAGTAAGTCCGAAGCTGAAGGGTCTCTCCTCCTGGGTTCATTCTTTTTTTTTTTTTCAATTTGTTTGTATAAGTGTTTGTGTGGTGCCTTGTGTTGGTGTTGGTATTTGTGTGGTGTCTGGTGTTGGTGTGGTGTCTGGTGTTGGTGTCTGGTGTTGGTGTGATATCTAGTGTTGGTGTAATGTTTGGTGTTGGTGTGGTGTATGTTGTTGGTGCAGTGTTTGTTGTTGGTGCGGTGTGTGGTGTGGAGGTGGAAGTGGGTTGTACTATTGTTAGGAGTGGTGTATGCTCACTGGGGGCGGGGGTCACCTTATCTTCCCCTTTAAATCTTTTCTCTTTCTTTTTCTTTATTTCGAATGAACCAGGGAAGCGGTGAGATTAAATTCTTCTCCCTCTCGCTGGCGGATCCATCCTCAGAGTATGACACTATATGGTGTCATGAATGCATGCAGCGAGGTGAATATTGCGGTGAGGCGGGGGGATGTTTGACCGGACGGGAAAGAGGAAGAGAGGGCAGAAGAGGGGTGTTGATGTTTTTTAAACAGAAATGTCTATGGGATTTTGTCAGAAAGAGAAAAAGCCAATATTAATTGTTTTTATCTCATTGTCGTTATATATCTATTAAAATGAAGGGTTGTTTTGAAAACCCCTGTTGATAGGTTTGAAGAAATCCAGAGATTCTTGGCTGATTAAGGCTGGCAGCTTAGAATGGGGGTTAAGAGTAGGGGTCACCGCCAGGCATTGTTCGACCTGGGGTGACTAATCACGTCTAATTGGTAATAAGTAAAAACCTCAGTGCAGGTGGGGGTTGAGGTTTGGTAGAGATAAGCTCTAAGAGAAAGAAAGGAAGGTGTTTGTAACCACTCTCTGAATGAGAGGTGAGGAAAAGGGGGTTGGATTTAGAAAAAGGAATTCTAAACAGAGAAGAGTCGTAGCCAGCAAACCGAACGGCTGGGCTAGTCAAGCGCTCCTAATTTAGGAGCCCTTAAGGGCCTGATGTTATGATGTGAACTAGCCTGTGTTAATGGGAACTCTGTGACTTTACTGGCCGTCTTACATCGTTCACTGCTATAGTCAGTAGCCTCAAATTAGACAGTAGTTGTTATGAAGTAATGAAAACAATAAATAGTGTGTTACTGTTATAACCCGGAGTTCTGTTTGTTGTGGTGTGGACTCTTGATTTTGCAGCAAGCCGCAAGGACCAGCGAAGTGATTGATGTACCCGGAGACTACCTACACATGGAAAGAAAGACGATTCGATCAAGAGGAAAAGCGCCCCTCCATGAAAACACAGTGGGTAAGGACGATCAACAGGCCAACTTGTAACGAGACAAGGTACGATCAAAGGACACCTGCCACATCGGGTAGAATCCGACGGTGTGGTTGTAACGGTGGGAATGCTGCAGGTACCGTCATCGTTATAAGAGAAGCAGTCTTTTTTCCGCTTCGTCCCGTTTCAATTGGTGTGAGGACCATTGGCTGTAGCTGCTCCTCTCGTTGCTGTTCCTGTTGCTTCTCTGACTATTGTGGTTACTTTTGTTGCTCCTCCTCCTCCTCCTCCTGCTGCTGCTACTGCTTCGACTGCTGCTATTGTTCCTGCTGCTGCTTCCTCTGCTGCTGTCTTTGCTGTGGCGGTTGTTGTTGCTGTTGTTGCCGTTGTTTTCCCGGCATCGGCTGTGCCAGCTGTTGCTGTGGCTGCTTCATCAGTTGTTGGTGTTGCAGCTGCTTTGACAATTGCTGCTGCACCTGTTGCGCTGGGAGCTGCTTTTGGAGAGATTGATGTTGTTATTGCTGCCTCGATTGTTGGGTTGGTGGTGGGACGGCGGCGGATAGGGCTGTGAGCTTCCTTTTCTGGCCAATAACCGTGCTCCATTCCTCCCTCTTGGCCTCCTGCATGGTTCTGAACTGTCTCGGTGCTGGGGTTGGTGCTGACGTTGTGCGAGTAATGGCTGTAGAGGCTGGCTCGGGGTTGTGGTCGCCTCAGTTGTTGGTTGAGTCGGGGTAAATTTTTGGGGGCAGCCCTTGGCCATGTGGCCCTGCTTTAGGAAGAATCAGCAGTGCGGACGACGGCCCTCCACCACCACCACCGTCATAGCTGCCTCCTTGAAAGTCAGCTGTGCTGGTATCGCCAGGAAGCCTTCTCTCTTTAGCCTCATGGCCACAGTGTAACTGTCCAAGCGCGTGCCAGTTTTTTACCGTACTGGGGTAATTTTTCTACCTCGCCCAACTGGGTGAAGAGGGCACCAGGAGTTCTGTAGGTATTTGCATATGTACGTTGAATACCTTCACCCGGATCCTTCTCTTGCCCTGGTATTCGGCATTAGTTTGATTCTTCCATGCTTGATTTCTTGGAGGGAGAGTCTCTCCACATCGTCCCATATGGCAAAGCTCCTCTGGTACAGGTATATTCCCGGAATGTTTAGTTTGTGTAGGAGCCCCACCATGTCTTCCTTTTTCATCCCCAGGCGGTTTCTAGGTATATCAGAGATGACGAGGGACAGGATTATGCCTTCGATCACCTCCCAGGCGCCTAGCACTGGTTTAATTTCTGCCCCCTCTATATATTGTTTGTACTTGGTCAAGTACAGGGCTCTGAGTGGCCAGTTGCTTCTCTATGGCCTTCCCCCACGCAGACCCTTTTGTTGGTGTTGATGTTGGATCTTTGGCGGGGTTGGACCGTTTTTTGCTGTTCCTTTGCAGAAGTGTTGCTATTTGGGGGGGGGGATTCCCCTTTTCTTTGAGAGCGACTCTTCTTGCTTGATGCTTCTTCAAGGAACAGCCTCCCTCCCTTAGGTAGTCAGCCTCTTGGGGGGCATTGTCCCCTTTATTGTCCTCAGGAGCTTTTGTCCCTTTTGTTTTGGTGAAGTCCAGGCGATATGCCTCCTCGTTCTCTTGATTTGCTCCCCTTTTGGGGGAGTAATCCTCCTGGGGAGCACTGCCTCCTTTATCGTCCTTTCGGGCTACTGCCTCTTCAATTTTAATTTCAGAGTGGGATGCCCCGTCCAACATTGTTTTTTCTCCCCTTTGGGGGGGTCGCTATATTGGGGAGCTGCCGGTAAGTTTTCTTCCTTCTGGGGAGCGTCCCTTGGTTCATTGTCCGGGCGGTACACCCGTAGCTTTTTTGTGTTTTTGCTCCCCTGTTGGGGAGTCGTTTCTGTGGTAGCCCCCTAGCTGGGGGTGTTTATATTGGTGGCCTCGGGCTGGGGGTATCCATTTTTTAAATACTCTCTTCTCTGTGTTCCGTTTTGAAATCGCCAAAAGGAGTGACGTGAAATCGGCGTCCAAAGTAGGGAGCCAACTTTGGCGCCAAAAAGAGGAAGGTGGCCGCTCTTTACCGTACTAGAAAGTTACTTACACTTGAAAGTATCCTTAACCTCTACAAGGCCACCATTCGCCCATGGGCGAATGGTGGCCTTGTAGAGGTCCAGGCTGTTGTCACATTTGGGCTGGTGCATCTGCTACTAGTCTCTCACTCCTGGACAGGGTTCAGAAGAGAGTCGCCAACCTGATAGGTCCTGGACTGTCATCTAAGATTCAATCTCTGTCCCTTCGACAAAATATTGCATCCCTTTGCCTGTTTTACAAGTATTTTAATGGTGGATGCTCCGAAAAACTACAAACCCGTGTACCCCCGACAAACCTGACAAGCAGCAAATCCCACCCCTACTCAATAGAGATCCCTAGATGTTAGAAAGCCTTCTGTTCTAATATTTTCTTCCCCAGAACTGCTAGTTTTTAGAATTCCCTTCCAGGTTCCTGCTTCCCAAACTGTACTGACATGCAGAAGTTCAAGTGCAATGTGAACAAACATCTTGCTGCTCAACTCCCTACATAGTATCCCTACAACTTATGTCCCTGATAGTAGCCCTATATATCAAAGTGGTACTGTGCCTTGTTTAGGGTGAAAATGTAATAAAAACATATAATTTTCCCCACCCTCTAACTGTGCCTACATTTAAGATTCCATGAATAAAGCTTCTTCCCAAAACTGCTCCACTGGCATGCTTATCGGCTAAATACAACATGGTAACCTTCAAATCTAATGTAAACAACTTCCTGTCAAGCCGTCCTTATAAATAGTCAAATTCCACCCATCACTAACGATTACTTAACTACCACCTTACATTTTAACCTGGTTTCCACTTTATTTCTCTTTCTCTCCGCGTACAACTTAAATTATCTCTCCTTTCCTTTCCCCTCTTTTTCTTTTTTATTCTCTTTTCATAAATAATATATTAACCCGTTGTAAATTGGTTCCATTATCCCAGTCAGGCGCTTAACTTGACTAGTTCTTCTCCTTTGATAAGACCCTTTTGAGTTGAAATAAATTTATAACGGGATCTATTTAATTCTGCATTGTGCTTTTCTTTTGACGAGAGAGAGAGAGAGAGAGAGAGGCGAACTTTATGGCGATTCTTTCCCAGAACAGACAAATATTCCTGCTATCTGCGATGTACATTTTTCGTCACCCTTAAAATATTCTGCACTGGAAAATAAGTAAAGTTCAACTCGACACACCCCGATGTAATAAGGGAGTTATTTATCAGGAGTTATCTTTGCATATTATGAATAATCTTATGTGAAATAAAGAGAGATAAGCACGCACACTGGCAGACAGAGGGTAGATGGGAAACGGAAACAAAGGCATATAAAGACACACAAACATATAAACAGATAGACAATACATTTATATATATGCTATCAGGTTGATGTATCGTTGTGTTTGGGTTTATTTAGGAGGTTCATTTTCTCAGATTTTGCCTTATCTCGAAAAAGAGATTAGTTTAATGCTAATCACTTAATGTGCCCCTGCCGAATGGCTCTTCATGAATATTTTGTAGTGCGCTCATTAAAACGAGTAAAAGTTCTTTATTTGTGACGGCCATGCACGGAAGCGGTCAACTTGTGTATCGTATCAGTCGGGCTCGCCTACAAAAAGAGGACACCAGCGTCGTTTAGGTATGACTGCCAAGATTGCTCTGGTAGTGTCTCGGGTCGTGTCGACGGAGTTGTTCAGGATCGTGCCGGGTCGTGTCGACGGAAGTATTTGGTATCGTGTCAGATCGTATTGACGGTATTGTTCGTGTTAAGTTGTATCGACGGAAGCGTTCGGTTTACGTGTATTGTTCAGTTGACTTGATGGTTGTCGTAATCGTACTGCCGCGTGTGATAATTATATATATATATATATATATATATGTGTGTGTGTGTGTGTGTGTGTGTGTGTGTGTGTGTGTGTGTGTGTGTGTGTGTATAATTGGTTGGTTTCCTGTTTATAAGCGTTGTTAAATAGGAAATCAAATATAACACGTATATAAAATACGTTTTGAAACTATCCAACGCAAAAAAAATAATAAATAATTTAAAAATATTGTTTATTGATATATTTCGGCGAAAAAACTCGTCCTTGTCAAGATTTTTTTTTTTTCTTCTTACACCTCATAATGGTACTTTTAGGCGAGATACGTCCGTGTAGTTGTTATTCAGTCGTTTGTTTGTTTTTATAGTCTAGGAATGCATATGGCGTGTGTTAAAGGAACAATTGATTGGTTTCCTATTTGAAAGCGTTGGTAAATAGAAAATAAAATGGGAACATGTATATAAAAGCGTTTTTAAACTAGCCAACGCGAAAATAATAAACAATTTAAAAATAATGTTCATCGATATATTTTGGCGAAGGAACTCACCCTTGTCAATATTTTTTCTTCTCATTCCAATTTAATTGTTGGTTGTTCTTTACTCTCAGTAACGAATTATTTATATTGAGAAATTGAAGGAATATTAGGAGTCAATATCGAAAAAGTATGTATTTACTTATACTTTGCAGTAACTTCCTAAATATTTTCAATATTTCTCTGGAACATGATCATAAATTGCGGTATACTTTTGATTTAATACTGGAATAAATTCTACTAAAAATTGGTGTACGAATTATATTATTATAATATTCTTTTTTTTTTACACAGTGATCACCACTTATCAAGGCCCGGAAGCCACTCAGGGATAAGGGTTATTGCAATACATTACGTTAGTGTGGAGATTTGATGAAGTGTTTACTTAAGGGGACGGTTCATTAGGAATTTGTTAACATTGGACTTGAAGACATCCAAGTTGTAGTCCGGTGGGAAGCAGGCAGACGGAACAGAGTTCCACAGGCGTCTAGTGTGATTATTATTAAAATCTACTTTATGATCTATAAGAGTAAAGATATGGAAATTTAAGGGCCTATACTTCAATGTTTCTACTTATATAACATTTTAGAAAATATTTTTTGACAGAAGAGTCGATCATACAAAGGTTATTCTTTTTTACGTCTTGTGCAGTTTTTGACAGAAAGATTTGTTCAATACAGGAAGCAGTAAAAGTATATGTGTATACACACACGTACACACATATATGTATATGTGTGCGTATTACGTATATATTTTCTATTAAAAGTCAAACTTTCAAAGTAAAATTTTGATTAACGTTAATTTTTAACAGCAGAGCATATATAAGAAAATAATACGATGCTAAATTCCAATGCCCATTTCTTTATTCATTTAAAAAAATTCATATAGCTTTATGGTCCGTTTCGTACACAGATGAACAAACATAATATAGAAATATATGTGTATACATTTTATATGTGTGTGTGCGTGTACATACATACATACATACATACATACATACATGCATGCATACAAATATATGTATACGTAGGATTTTTCATACTTGCAACTTTCAGAAGTTCAAAGACCAAATCTCAAAACATCAGAAACAAAAAAAGATGAAAAAACCTCAACTTGTTTTTTTTTTTCTTATATAAAGAATTATATAACATTATTTGGTTTTCTAAAATTTGCAAATTAATTTTATGGAATAATGTTTTCTAACATGTAACCAAGTACCTCATATATGAAACTTAAATATTTATTCTTATTAAATGCTTTTAACGTCAGTCAGAGTGATCTATTTAATGAGAGACAGACAAACATTCAGACAGAGAGAGAGACAGACGGATAAAGATAAAAAAAATTACTAAGAACAAAATTGCTCCTCTGCGAAATTAATTCCGACGAGAATCAATTGTATTTGTAAAAGAATTAAATCAACTGAAAATACACTATATTTAACAATGTGACCGAACTTTTACAAAACAAATATCGATTTGTCAGATTTGGTGCTATTTAGTTCTAACTTCTAAAAGCCGACTCACTTCATTTTATATACTAGAAAATGAAAAAAAAAACAAAATGGCGTCATTAGTGAAGTACAGACGATAATACGAAAAGAAAATGAGAACCATGACGACAGCATCATTTTTCGTCAGTGTTTTCTTGGTAGAGTTCTCATCTTGCGAAAAAAGATCTGCATCATTTTAATTGTCTTTCTCATCCCTTTATTTAAACTATAAAAGCTTACGTAATGTTTTTCATCTTCTTGCCAAACAGTCGTTTAATGAATTCGCACGTACATGAGTTACAAGCGATGACAGATCATTGTGTATACATACGCACACACACACACACACACACACACATATATATATATACACATACGTATGCATATATGTGCGGATGTGTATGATATGAATGTGTCTATATGTGATACTATACATAATGGGTGTATATATATATATATATATATATATATATATATATATGTACACACACACACACACACACATATATATATATATATATATATATATATATATATATATATATATATATATATATATATATATATATATATGGGGGTGGATCTTTGCATGGGGAGAGGCGTATATGCAAGAAAAACAATAAATTAATTTTATCTTATGCTGTGATTCTTTTTGAGTAAAACAATATTAGACTGGGGTTGGAGGACAGAGCTTGGTATATAGTATGTTTATTAAACAAACATTATTGGTTACATATGTGCATACATGTTTCAGTGGAATCCTGATTTAAGGAGCCCACCTCAACTGACAAAAAACCGGAGCGATATTGAAAAGAGAGTCAAGATTACATTCGTTTTTTATAAGATATTCGGATGTGGTCTCCGCTTTTGAAGAAAGTGGGTGTATACTTTGTGAATATAAGCAGTAGTGTTTTTTAGGGAAGGTGTGGTAAAGGAAGGAAGTAGGGGTGGGGGTTGAGGGAAAAGGGGATAAGTACGATCTCATGTGGTAATATATATATATATATATATATATATATATATATATATATATATATATATATATATATATATATATATATATTAAGTTCAAGTGTATTAGTAACATGAACAAAAAAACAATACTTTTTCAGAAGTGATCAGTACGTGAGTAAAGCTTTTCTAAATATAATTATATGAACATATAAATATAATTACATATAAATATTACATATAAATATAATTATATGAACATATAAATATAATTACATATAAATATTACATGTAATTATATTTATATGTTCATATAATGATATTTATATGTAATATTTATATGTAATTATATTTATAGTTATATGTAAATATTACATATAAATATAATTACATATAAATATTACATATAAATATAATTACATATAAATATAATTATATGAACATATAAATATAATTACATGTAAATGTTACATATAAATATAATTACATATAAATATAATTATATGAACATATAAACATAATTACATATAAATATTACATATAAATATAACTACATATAAATATTACACATAAATATAATTACATATAAATATTACATATAAATATAATTATACGAACATTAGGAATAACGGACGCAGATCAACCAATGTTTCAACGTTGACACGTCTCGTTGAGATTCTAAACCTCAACACATTTGCCGTACTTAATTGTGTCAATTAAAATAATTTTTACGTAACTTATGCTTGTTAAGATCACACCATCCCCGCCCCTCAACCGCCCTTCTCCCTAATGTAAACAGAATTTTTGTGAAATGTTAAACGATTATCTAGTCGGTAAATGTTGGCGGCTTACTTACGTAAAAACGGTGAATAAACTGCAGATGCACCTGTTAAACTGCAGAAGTTCTATAATTGAATACTCAACCACCCTAAAAAAAAAGAACGAAAAACATGTTTTTGTAAACCGCTCGTGAAAACTTAATTTTTTTTAGATCAATCAAAAAGCATTAAAAACTACGTAACGCACACAAAACAATGAATTATTTCGTTTTATGAAAAATATTTCTCGTCCTTTAAAATGTCCGTATTGTATGCATGCGCCTTGTGAAACGTCAAGTAACTACGTGCGTTGCACATTTCAGTAAGAAACCGATCGCGCGAAGCATAAACTAAGACGGTGAAATGGGGCAAAGTAGTCCCAGGCTCCAGGGGTTAATACCATGCAAATGGTAAATTTGCAACAGGTTTGATTATCAGATCGTGTCCAGCGACCTCGAATACCCCTAGAAAACCAAATTAGATTGGTCGGTGTTGTTATAGCTTAAGGTAATATTTACCTATTTTAAATATATTGTTTTGAAATTATTCATTTGTTCTTCTTAGTATAAGATTCAGATTTTGATAAATACGTATTACATCTTTTAATTAAAGGGTTTAGTATGGAATTATCTATCAAGCTCCAGTTGAATTTTGTTGAAAATTCAACAAGCACTTAATTAAATTAATTTTGTCATTAAGCCTAATTGATATTTAAAAAATTATATTGCTTTCTATTAATTTTAATTAATTGCTAATTGGTATAAGTTAGTTTTGTTTAATAAAATTATGATTTCATGATTGTAAAATAAGAAAGAACTAATTGCTGTGCTTGGGTTAAAAAATAGCAGTAAATTAAAAGTATTTTTTTTATCTTATTATAAAATTGTTTTTTAGATCAGTAGTATTTATGAGGAGAAATGTATAAATATGTGCATACTATTTTTATAATAGATGTATATAAACATTAAATGCATGGCGAATAGTGTGTGAAATTGGATGTTTTCCTTATATAGGTAAGATGATGGGGAGGTACAATAGAAGTGACTGATGGAATGAGAACGTTCACTGTACGCGTTCATCTTCTTGCTCATTCTTTTGGACAGTTCTATTGTTATTTTATATTTCGCAAGATTCACTTAAAAACCTTGATGAGACGTATTAACGTCGAGATGTTGATTGATCCGCGTAGATTTTTCTATCTTTTTCATTCGCCGGGTGGTCGTTTTTATTTCAGCTGGCATGTTATATAAAATGGCGCCCAAAAGTTGTTCAGTCATATTCTTCTCAAGTGCTTTCTTTCGGTGCATCCGATTATCATCAGGAGTGATTGTTGTTGTTCGTTTCCTCTTTCTTTTCCTTTGTAGGCTTGTGTATTTATAGTTTTTATTATTATCATCATCATCATTATTATTATTATTATTATTATTATTATTATTATTATTATTATTGATTGTAAACCTAATCTTTCTGTACCCACCTTTACAATCAATAAAAAAACTATAAATACACCAAGCCTCAAATGAAAAGAAAAAGAAAACGATAACAACAACAATCACTCCTGCTGATAATCGGATGCACCGATAAAAAGCGCTTGAGAAGAATATGGCTGAACAACAACTTTTCGGTGCCATTTTATACACAAGCCAGCTGGGGAAAAAAACGCTCGGCGAATGGGAAAGTTATCCAGAAAAATCGGAAAAAAAGAATAATTCTCTCATGTTCAATCAGATGTGCTTGAATATATATATATATATATATATATATATATATATATATATATATATATATATATATATATATATATATATATATTACATTTTCACCCCAAACAAGGCACGTTGCCACTTTGATTTAGGGGGTTACTATTACTATCAGGGACATAAGCTACAGGGGTACTGCGTAGGGAGTTGAGCAGCAAGATGTCGGTTCACGTTACACTTGAACTTCTGCATGTCGGTACAGTTGGGGAAGCAGGGACCCGGAAATGAAATCCAAAGTCTAGTGGTTCTGGGGAAGAAACTAGAAGGCTCTCTTACATCTTGGGATCTCTACCGTGAAGGGGTGGGATTTAGCTACTTGTCGGGTTTGTCGGGAGTATTTACGTCGAGGGGGTACAAGTGCTTGCTCTTCGGAGCATTCACCATTAAAGTACTTGTAGAACAGGCAGAGGGATGCAACACTTCGTCGATGGGACAGAGGCTGAAGCCTAGATGACAGTTCTGGGCCTATCAGGTTGGCAACTTCTTTTGAACCTTGTCTAGTAGCGAGAGACTAGTAGCAGATGTACCAGCCCAAATATGTAATATATATATATATATATATATATATATATATATATATATATATATATATATATATATATATATATATCAAAGAGAGACAGACAGAGAGGGACAGACGGACAGAGACAGAAATGCATAAATATATTTAGTTTAATGTTGTAATTCTTTTTGGATAAAGAATTCTTAACAGATGTTTTGTTCACGGTCTGTCTGTAATAGAGAACTTAAAAATAAATTCCGATGTTTTCCTTTCTTATTTTTATTTATTTATTTATTTATTTATTTATTTTACAAACGTTACCAGATGTTTTGTGAGTGCCATCAATTTCAACCAGACACAATGCTTTGTTTGAACAACACGGCAATTTAAAGATCGACACAAATTGAGACAATTCCTCTACACGTACTTCCTCCTGAAATAAAATAAAATGTGGTATAGCATCAAATAAGTGGGTTCCCGCTCAAGTTTCATAGACTCCAATGCTACATGTGAGTCACTAAGAGCTGTGGTTGACCATAGTAACGAAGGGGAAGATGGGATGATCCGGACACGTAACAAGATCGCGCGTAAAGGAAATGGAACAGGGAAGGTCAAAGAGAATGGCGACCGGAACCGTGTCAGACGTTCTGTCAGGAACTTTTATTACAACTAAGGCAACCGTCCACAACTGTAATGACCGTACTGCACTCATCACAGCAACTACTCTATGACGAGTTTTAAAACTACTATTACTACCAGTAGTAATAATATTAGTAATCCTAAAATATATAACTACTAGCAGTACTTGTGTATCGGCGTTACCCAATGAAAATATTATATAAAACCAGAACAGATTTGTTAAAACCACCCCTCAAAAATATGCATTCCCATAAAAACAAAAGAAAAGCAACGAAAATGCTGCGGTGGAATGACCCATAAGCGAAACTCGCAAAGTTGTGTTGATACCCTATATCAGGATAGAAAAAAAACATGATGATGATGATGATGATGATGATGATGATGATGATAGCAGTAATAATAGTAGTAATAGCAGTAGCACCAGCAGAAGTAGTAGCACTAGTAACAGGAACATTAAATATACTTGACACAATTTCCGATATAAATAAACCATTTATGTCAATGTTTTTTCGAACAAACTTTGAAACTTGTAAAAAAAATAATTATTTGATTTAATAATGTCCCCTTGATGATGCTGATGATGATTACGACGACGACAACAATTATAATGACGATGACGATGGTGATGATCATGTAACAGTAGTAATAGTTACAATATCAGTAGCAGCAGTAACATTCAAGACACTTGAAACAATTTTCGATATAAATAAAACATTTAATTTGTAAATATTTTTCTAATAACGAACTATGAAACTTGTAAAAAGAAATATTATTCGTTTTAATTTTGTTCTTTTACAAACAAAAAGTTGGACAATTTGTTTGTTTTTTTTATAAAATAGAAGAAAAAAAATCATATTTACAAAAACAAAATGAAAAAAAAATGTAATGTGAATGGATCAGATTCTCGTATAAATTTATGCAAAATGTTAACTAAATTTTTGGCTTGATAGCTTTTGAATGGCATGTAACCGTTCTAGTAAAATTGTATTTTTTGCGTGGGCGCGTATGAGGTTAAGGTTATTGATAGGAAAAAATGAAAGATTTGGGGTATTGCTGCCACCTAAACTTGGGGTTTAATAGATTTTTTAATAACACTCAAAAGCAAAAGAAGTACAGAATATCTAATTCTTTGTAAATGTATATATATTAAAAAACGAATACCCACCCGAAATTCTAAAAGAAATGCTTGTAACCCTCCTCAAAAAGAAGAATCTCATTTTTTTAAGTAGAGTGGGATCTAGCTGAAGGTACTCAGCTTCTATTTTATCTATAATAAATTTAAATTTAAGAGTTTCAAATATTCTACAAAGTCCTCTGCTATGCTTTAAACAATATATAAACTATATAATTATTAACAATATGTAAACTATTATAATTATTAACGTCTCTTAGCGCAAGTGTATATGTGTAAAAAATTAATTTCCCCTATGAGCCTATATAAAAAAAAAAATATGATTTCAAGAGCACAGAGAACGTCTTTATTTCACTGCTAAGAGAACGATACTATGTAAGAAAAAGAAGACGAAAATATTTGGGAGCAAATATATTCAATATAGCCCAGATGTAATGGCTTCGACATGTAACAGAGTTGCTAACGCTGGATTAACAGTAGCAGCCATATGCAAATGACCAAATCAGCTGCGCGATGTGATACCACAGCAGAGATAAAAAGAAAGGACACACATGTTCAGAGAAACGAGTATTCAAGACGTAGTTGAGACACGAGAGAGCGGAAAAGATGTATTCAAGACACGAGAGTTCGGAGAAGTGGGATTCGAGACGCGTGGGTGGCGTCACAGAGAGGTAAAAAGTCACACGCGACCGGAAAAGGAGAGATAAACTGTTTAAATATTTAGAAAAAATGCGTTGTTGGAAATACCTGGTATAAAGGCTTTGTTAAAAAAAAAGTGCGTCGAGTTTTTTTCTTTCTTCTGCTTCCTTGCGACGAATCTACAACGTGTTGGATCAGTTAAAATATAACGATACTGTTTAAAAAAAAGTGTACAATATTGCAGATATAGCCATTTAGTTTGTCCATGTAGCATATTAATAAAAAAAAAAAATTATGTGGATGCATATGAAGTTAAAGTTATTGACAGGAATAAGTGAATAATTTGGGCGTATTGTTGCCACCTAGACTTAGGGTTTGTAGTTGATTTAATAGTTTTATTCAATTCCTCCAAAAAGAAAAAAAAAAAAGCAAAGAATATCTGATTATCACCCGTCTGAATTTCTAAAATGAATGTTTGCAAACCCCCAATGGAGTGGAATTTGTCTGAGTGTACTCAGCTACAATGTTAACGACAATTCATTTAAATATAACTAATTTAAATTTAACAGTAAATTTAATTAATTAAAATATAACAGTTTCAAATACTATTCAAAATACCCTGGTACTTTAAACAATATGTAAACTGTTTAATGTATTATTAACGTCTATTAGCGCAAGTGCATCCATATATAAAAAATAATAATTTCCTTTATAACTCTATATAAGAAAACCCTGATAGTAATTGCATCGAAAACTTCTTTACTTCACTGCTAAGAAAACATTATTAAATTATATAAAAAAGAAAGATATTTGAAAGCAAACATCTTCAATATAGGCCAGGGGTAACAGGTTCGATATAGTCATATAGTTTGTCCATATAGCATATCAATATAGAAAGGTTTACTTTTGGCCTATTTATTTTTGACCTTTTTTTTTTTTTTTTTTCTGTCTGACCTGAGTTTGTAAATTGGCCTTTTTGTCTCTTTTTCTCGAAATAGTTGGCGTCAAACTTTTGTTTTTGTGTGGCAACCCTGTCGGCAAACACACATATGAAGCGGAAGCGTTTACGCGAAGGTGAATGTTAGATTAAACAACTTAAGTGAAGATTCTAAGGAAATGCTGTTAACTCCGTCGTTACATGATGTTTGTAATAGATCCAAACTGATAAATAATGGACATGCTGGCGACCATGTTTATTGTATATGAATTCAATCTGTAGTGTTCGTTTAATGCGAATTCTAGAATGAAGGTTTATGTCTAAATAGTTAATGAAATTGTCATTGTAATTAGAAGTGAATTGGAAAGGGATGTCTATTAATTTTACAACAATTGAATAGTGGGTTAAAGGTAGAAGCCCGTAATGACAAAACGAAATAATTAGGTGAATCACGGTAAGCGTAGAATGTGAAATATTTGCTCCGGTCCTAACAGGGGATGCATATTAGAAAATATTAAGTGGGTAGGTGATTACTGATTCGCCTACCACGGTTCGCTATGACTTATTTTGAATAGTTGCTCTCTTCGGAAATAATGTAGCAATTTGTGATAGCCAATGAAATCGAATAATAATAACCGGAAAACATGCAACGAGTACTCGCATGGGTAAATGTTTCGTTTAGGTCCACCTCCACAATTTTTTTTAAAATGACGACATTTATAGGTTTTCGACTATGCTGAATACGAAAATCGCATTGAAATGTTGCAGAGATAAGTAGTTATCAAGATAGAAAAAAATGCATTATGCACGGTAATTTTGGCGGCCATTTTTTTACGCGCATGCGCGCGCGCCCTAAGCAATCAGAATTTTACACGAAGGAAAAAAACCAAGTACTCCCCCCCATCCTCGAGAATGATCCACTTTTATGATATTGACAATGCCCCCCCCCCCACAAAAAAAATGTACGTATCCAGCATAATCGAAACTATAAGTCGTCATTTCAAAGAAAATTACGTTAAATAAAATAGAGAAGAAATGCACTTACCTTTACAATTATGAAATTTTGCGAGTATGATGAAAAATTCTTGGTTTCGTTGTTAATCGTTAACTTGAACTATTAGGAAAATATCGCCACCACAAGAAATACGCAGTTACTTTGCAAATTATCTGCATCATTCCTTTGTATTGTCAAGTAGTTTTAAATGTTTTCTATTTCATCTCAAATATCCGTCATGCGTGCGAGTGTATTTGTTTTCGCGGGTGTTTAATCTAGGCACGCGTATGAATACAACTGCGTGCGTAAATAAACACGCCCGTTGTAAATAATTGTAATATTGTCCGAGTATTCTCCACAAATTTCTTTAAATTTCTGCCTCTACTATATTTACCATTATGCGAAGACGAAAATGTCATTTAACTTTTACAGAAACAAGTAATTTTGCGAGACCTATTTATTAACCCTTCGCATGCGCATGGATACACTAGTACATGCGCAAACAATTCTACAAACTAAAACGAAAACACATTTGAACTGAACTTTGACATCTCTGCAGTACATTGAAAACTTCTCCACTTTTATTATAAGTATTTCATTTTTTTTTTCAATTACATTTCGTGCCAACATTTTATTTTCACTCACTGACACTTTTCTACGTTTTTGTTCTATTATTTTCTTCTGTACAACTTTATCTTTACACACCTTTTTTTTTTAATTACATTTCGTGCCAACATTTTATTTTCACTCGCTGACACTTTTCTACGTTACCCCCCCACCCCACCTAAAAATTAGTGCTACCACAGATTCTTGTGACATGTGTTGTAATAAATATTTCGTGACTATTTATAACTACATGTTACAAGAAGAGAAATGTAAAAGTTTCCTCCGGCGCCATGGGGTATTACCGACCAGTGTGACATGCCCCAAGTGTGAAAACCCATGTTCCTATCGGGAAGATAAGTCCCTATGGCGATGCACAAATTATTGTGTAGAACCATATAGGAAAAAAAGGAAGTATTGTGGCTTCAGCATCAGTGACTGCAATGGAACATTTGTAGGGAAGACGCACATGCTGTGTTGGAAAGTTGTTCTATTCGTAAACCATTTCCTTAGCAACCGGTGGAACCACGGAACAGTAAAAGAAAATCTTGACATTTCCAGCCGTTCTGCTGTTGACTGGAGGTCTTACTGTTCTGAAGTTTGTCAGAACTGGTCGGATAACCAAGAGCCAATAGGGGGCCAAGGCATTGAGGTGGAAATTGACGAAACCTTAATCGTTCGCCGCAAGTATAACCGAGGAAGGCTTCTAAAGCAAATTTGGATTTTTGGCGGCATTGAGAGGATATCGAAACGGAAGTTTGTGGTAGCATTGACAGGCCTCAATGAGCGGAGGAACGAAGAAACACTACTTCGTTTAACCAAGAAATTTGTTCTGCCAGGTTCTATAGTCTATAGCGATTCTTGGCGAGCTTATAGCAACCTCAACAAGAACGGTTATGTTCACCAGATAGTCAACCACTCTAAAAATTTCGTGGATAAAGATGACCCAACTATTCACACACAAAATATTGAGCGGCTGTGGCGAAACGTGAAGGAATGGATAAAGAGGTCTGGCATTCGAGGAGAATTTATGGAGCAGTACTTGGCAAGATATCTTTTTATAACAAGTGAGACGGACAAATCAAAACTGCTCCATAAGTTTTTTTGTCATGCTGGAAAAATGTACAGGCATGGCACAGAAAAACAGGAGTAAGGACATAAATACATCTGTAAACTGTCCGGGGGGGCACATTTTGCGACGGATACAACTATCTTTAAATCTTTAAAAAAAAAAAACTTGCTATTTTTAAGTAGTTTTAAATGCTTTTTATTTAATCTCAAATATTGTGGTACTTTCAAATTCGCAACTGTCTCTTCCATTTTCCCAAAACCAACATTAATGCTTTCCTTACTGAAAGTCGCCATCTTGCATTGCAAAAGTTTAAAATGTCGTAGAAACAAAATACCAACGAATGATGCAGGCAAGTTGCAAAATAACTTTTATTGAAGTTCGAGTTTCTAAAATAATACCCAATATTCCATTTACATTTGTTCGATAATTTTTTCGATAACTTCACCACCCCCCAAAAAAAAACACTTCTACTTTATAAGAATCCAATGTTGACGACTAACAATGAAACTGAACATGTTCCATCATACCCGCAAAGTCATAATTTTAAACAAAAAAAACTTTTATAAGTGCGTATTTCTTGTGGTGGCAAGCAAATTGCAGAATTCTACAGGGTTTTTTTGTATTCTAAATATTTGAACTGGGGGGGATACTTGTTTTTTTTCTTTTCAGGGCGCGCATACATGCGCGAAAAAAAAAGGCCGCCAGTCTTGGGGGGGGGTATCAGGGCGCGCGCGTACAAAAAAAATGGCCGCCATGCGCGTAGAAAAATGGATGGGGGAGTACTTGGTTTTTTTCCTTCGTGTAAAATTCTGATTGCTTAGGGCGCGCGCGCATGCGCGTAAAAAAAATGGCCGCCAAAATTACCGTGCATAATGCATTTTTTTCTATCTTGATAACTACTTATCTCTGCAACATTTCAATGCGATTTTCGTATTCATCATAGTCGAAAACCTATAAATGTCGTCATTTTAAAGAAAATTGTGGAGGTGGACCTAAACGAAACATTTACCCTGGCATGTAGTGTGACTATTTTCGATTTATGTGTCGAGGCATTGTTTGCAAATCTATACTTGCATTTTGTAAAGGTAAAAACTGTTCCTATTTTAATATATAGAAAAAGAGAAGAGATAGAGAGAAGAGAGAATAGAACGGAAGAGAGAAGAGAAAAGAAGAGATAGTAACTATATATAATAAGTAGCAACGCTAGTAATAGTAGTAGTCCCAAAATTCATATAAAACTAGTATTATTAGTTGTATAGCAGTAGGAGCAGTAGAAGTAAAAGTGGCAATAGTAGCAGTAATCCCGAAATCTGTATATAACTAGAGTTAGTAGTAACAGTAGCAGTGGTAGACTTCTACGCTGAAAAACTGTGATACAGCGAAATAGTCGGTGGTGGATGACTCTCTGTGTGTGTGTGTGTGTGTGTGTGTGTGTGTGTGTGTGTGTGTGTGTGTGTGTGTGTGTGTGTGTGTGTGTGTGTGTGTGTGTGTGTGTGTGTGTGACGTAGAAAATCCACTGAGTAAACATTTCCTTTGAAACTTCCGGAGCTGAAATAACAGCTTTGTTATGACAAGATTTGACAACAAGGTCGTGACAGTTGAAGGATAGAACCCAAACATCAGATTCCAAAGGCAAATTTGCTGCGGGATTGGTTCACTGTTTCCGTCTCAAGAGCGCCAAACGAAAATACTTCCCGTTTCACTTTATTGATGTGAATCAATAAAGTCGGCACAAAGCTACATCACCAAGTTATAATAAATCTGTTTCTTTTAGAAGAAATTATTTGCTAAGATTTTATTATCTCCCTTGGTCATTGTAACGTAAAATATATCCTTGTAAAAATTATTCTTTTTATCTATAAGAGAAAAGCTATTTTTAAGATCGGATTTTTTCGATTTTCGATACTTATTGGATCAATTTCTGTACAAAACATATCTAAGAACACTGCCAGATATATGAATTAGTTTTGTGTGTAATTTGCAAAAGATAGGCTCAGCCGTTTCGCGACGTATGAGGAAGGAACTCATACACACACACACACACACACACACACACACACAAAGTGACTTTTATATAATAGTAGCAATAGAGATATACTTCCAAAACAGTTTGTCTGTTTATCTAAAGTTTTTTTCAATTTTAATTTTAACAATGTTTAAAAGAGTTTATGAATTTCAATTTTTAACACAGCGTGATGCACGTAACTTGAATGAAGAGTTCCAATAGAACCGCGTGCGTCAGTACCTAGCACAACCTTCATTCAACAATGCAAGGGACGGACACATTTTTTACTTGTAAAGAAAAAAAAAACAAAAGATATTTTGCATGATAATGTCAAATGCTCATACTGTTGCGAGGACTCCCCCACGCACAAGATATGAACTCTTCCGAATTAACAGGAATTTACGAGTCAGGGTGAACAGGTGGACAGTTTACTTCGTAGTCCGCCATCTTAGCGGTACTTACTACGACGGTTGCTCTTTAAATATGCTATTTTTGTTTCAATATATTTTACTTTTTCTAACTCATCTCCGTGTCCGTGTTTTTATTAGCAACCCTTCCAGGGTTACAACACATACGGAATTCAAAAAGCTAATGTTTAACGGCTATATTACGCTAAACACTCTAACAAAAATAATTCATAGATGCTAGAAATCATTGTAAGAGAGAAATAGCGACCGGAAAAAAAACATGCTGAATTAACCAGGGAACGCATAGAATCGCAAAAAATAGGAATTCGTGATTTCTGGAAAACCTATAATAATGTATTGAATAAAGGGAAATCAGTAATTCTCCCACTATCCAACAACCAGAATGGCGCATGCACGGCAACCGAGAAGGTGGAACTGGCTGGCCGGCGATTTGCCTCCAACTCCACCTTAGAGTCAGCAAACAACTCCCTCCCAAATTTTCCTATGCGGACTGAAGCCACACTAGATGATATGAAAATCACCACTTCTCATGTCTGCAGTATCATAAAAAAACTTAGACACCTCCAAGGCGTGTGAGTCTGATCTCATCCCTGCTATATTAATTAAGAAATGCTCAACTGAGCTAGCTCCCGTACTTTCCAAGCTCTACAATAAATACCTTGCTGAATCTTGGCCTCTGTGGTACCATTATACAAGAATTCTGGTGAAAGGAGTGACCCTCTCAATTATCGCCTACTCACTTTCCTCACCCTATTCGTTAAAATCTTTGAAAACTTAATTAATGAAACACTAGTTCACCACCTCTCAATAGCAAGTCTTTATTCTGACAAACAGTAAGGATTTAGGCAATGTCGTTCTACTACAAATATTTTAACAGTCATCTCTGAACGCATATACTATGCACTGGATAAGGCGAGCGAAGCCAAGGTTGTAGCCAAAACGTTTGACAAAGTCTGGCACGAAGGGTTGTTAATGAAAATTTAATTATACGGTATAACTGGACTATACTAAATATAATTAGGTTCTTCTTAGCCAATAGGATCACCCATGTTGTCATTGATGGACGTATATACATAACATTAATGCCTTAGGGGGTCAATAATTGAACCACTATTATTCTTGATATTCATAAACGCCCTCCCTGACAATATTGTGTCCGAAATGGGTATATTTGCTGATGATACAACGTTCTATAACATGCACGAGGGAAGAACGGATGTACATAAATCTAAAACAATGGCAGAATCGTTAATAAATGACCTCTAGACCGCAGTAGGATGGGTCCATAAAATGGATGGTAACATTTAATGCTACTAAGTCTAAGCTACTCTCCTTTAACAATTACAAGAAGCCCTTCCAGCCATCGATATCCATGACTAATAACACCCTACCTGAGAATTCTTCCTTCAAACTCCTCGGCCTAGCATGCATGAATAATATGAATTCGAACAAATACATTGAGGACAGTGCAAAGGCTGCTGCAAAGAAGGTGGTTTTCCTCTATCGAGCTAGAAGACTACTCACATCTGAGAGTATCCTGTATCTCTATAAGGCCACCATTCGTCCATACGAGGGGTGTGCAATAAGTAATGTCCCTGACCCACTTCTAGTTGTCTGATCTAGCTGAAATTTTGCATGTGCAATAATTTATATATCTACGGTTTATATGGAAAATTACAGCTCTGAACTAATTGTGGTTTCTGTTTTACAGGTGTTTGAACTGAGTCAGGTGTGAAATGGAGCCTGTTGAATGTCGAGCAGTGATCCTGTTTTTGTATTTGAAAGGACGTACACCACAGGAGACTTTTGATGAAATGAAAGAAACTTATGGTAATAATGTCCCATCATATGACCTTGTAAAATGCTAGCATCGTGAATTCAAACATGGCTGGAAGCCTGTGGAAACAGCTCCAAGACCTGGTCGCCCCCCTTCTGCTATTGATGAGGCATATGTTCGTCAAGTTGAGGCTGCCATTTTGGAAGATCGGCGCATTACTATTCGCCAAATAGCCCAAGATGTCAAGATTAGTACAGGGTCTGTGGAAACTATCATTCATGACCAGTTGCATATGCATAAGGTGTCTGCCAGATGGATTCCCAGGTTGCTCACATCATTCCAGAAGCGAGAACGCGTCGAGTGCTCGAGGATGAATTTAGAGATGTGCCAAGAAGATGTGCCAAAGTTTTTCAAAAGACTGATTACATAGGATGAAACCTGGGTCCATCACTATGATCCAGAGACTAAAGCCCAGTTAATGCAGTGGAAGCACTTGGACTCACCACCTCCAAAGAAAGCAAGGGTGCAGTACTCCGCTGGCAAGGTCATGCTCACAGTCTTCTGGGACCAGGATGGAGTAGTGATGACAGATTTCCTGGCAAATGTTACTACAATTACAGGAGCCTATTATGCTTCACTTTTGAGGAAATTAAGGGAAGCTATCGAAATCAAGAGTCGGGGCAAGATCAGCAAAGGTACTCTACTCCTGCAGGACAACTCGCATGTCGCCAGATCAGAAGCACGGGCGTGTGGTTATGAAATCCTCCCCCATCTTCCCTATTCTCCTGACCTTACATCCTCTGACTTTCACCACTTCCGAGCCATGAAGTTGTATTTGAAAGGAAAGCGTTTCCCAGATGATGCAGCCTTGATTTCTGAAGTCACGTCGTGGTTGGAGGACCAACCTAGGGTGTTCTACAAAAACGGTCTTCAGAGCTGCATCAAACGATGGGAGAAATGCATAACTCTGGATGTTTCCTATGTAGAGAAAGGCTAATAACTGTGCCAAGTTTCGTTGCTCTACTGCTATGTGAAGTGGGCCAGGGGCATTACTTATTGCATCCCCCTCGGAGTATTGTTGCCACATCTGGGCTGGTGCATCTACCACTAGCATCTCCCTCTTGGATAGGGTCCAAAAAAGGAGTTTTCAATCTAATAGCTTCCACTTTGTCAACTAAGCTCTAACCTCTTTCCCATCGCCGCAATGTTGCATCTCTCTGTCTGTTTTACACATATTTTAATAGAGTGTGCTCTGATGAACTCGTTGCACTTGTGCCCCCTCGGCGTACATATCCCCGACTAACCCGCTTAGCAACAAAAGCACACCTCTTCACTATTGAGGTCCCTAAATGCTAGAAAGCTTTCTACTCTAATAGTTTCTTCCCTCGAACAGCTAGACTTTATAATTCCCTTCCTGCTACCTGCTTCTCTGATTGTACTATTGTGCAGAAGCTTAAATTTAGCGTAAACCAACATCTTGTTAATCTTTTCTAGACATGCTCCCAAATAGTAGCTCCTATGGCGATATGTCTTGTCAGATGTGAACGTCAGTTAAAAAAAGAAAGAAAATTAAGTGTTACTAGTTTCCGAATTAATATTACTGATTTGGGTCTAGTGTTGCTGTACTTTTAATTCATTTATTTTAGTATGATAGTGTAATGTTTTAGTCTTATTGCCTAAAGCGTGTCTCTATTGACAAGAAACAGTCACGTTTTTAAGTGTTGGCAAATTTACGAATAAAGTTAGTGCCAGAGGGATGCATGGTAAGGACATATATAGATGGGACCATGACAGGTACGACCGCTCATTGCTAGTGGGCTTAGGATTAATAGGTGTCTCTACACTTCCCAATAAATATTTTTTACATAGGAATCACCACTTATCAAGACCCGGAGGCCACTCGAGGAAAAGGGTTAATGGATATACATTAGTCAATGGGGTTATAGCGTAGTAAACATAAGTAGTGGAAATTTTGTAAATTGGATTACTTAGAAGGACAGTTCATCAAGAACTTGTTTACGTTGGACTTGAAGACAATCATATTGTAGTCAGCTGGAAAGCAGGCAAACGGAAGAGAGTTCCACAGGCGTGCAGTTCTTACCTTATAAATAGGACACCAAATAACTTACTGTTAAAATATATAATATATCACAGTACTGCTTACTGCATAATTACACTGGAGAAAGAATTAAATTCATCTATATTCATCAACTTCGCCTCGAGAGTTGTTGGAACCATTTTAAAATTCTTGTGAAATTTCTAAACTTCTATTTGTTCAGTTAAATATGAACTTATAAAAAGGAGTCTTGCAATAGTAAGCCACTAAAATGCAATGCAAATTCTTTGCTCCTTACCATAATGTGTAAATTTTATCTTGAATGCATAGCCTCTTGATTTCACATGTGTCCAGTGTCTAGTTTGTAGGAGAGTCAATATTCTGCTTTCTAAATAAAAATAAATAACTTCTTTTTAATGTGTGCATTCTGACCAATTTTTAGTCATTACGCAGTTTCAACTCAACAGTGACAAATTTAAATACTGTAGAACTTAATGGGTTAAGGCCATGGGCATGGCATTTAAATTTGTAATGATTGCATAATAATTAAGTAGGACGATAACAAGGATGCTGATTCAAAGAGCTTGTGTACATAATGAAGTGAACGAACATGAATCCGACTTTCTTCAATAATCACGTATGCAAATTTAAGTTTATGAACAAAGAAGCTGAAGCTTAATCTTAATAATTTCTTATAATAATAAAAGAAAATGAAAAAAATAATCACGTATCCAAATGATAAGAGAAGCGGGCGCTTAAACTTAATAATCGCTTTTTCTTTCAGTTTTAATATAGACACAAAAACTTCCCTTCTTCTTCTTCTTCTTTTTCTTCTTCTTCTTCTTCTTCTTCTCCTTATTATTATTATTATTATTAGTAGTAGTAGTAGTAGTAGTAGTAGTAGTAGTAGTAGTCGTGGTGAAGAAGGAGGAGGAGGAGGAAGCAATGTTAGTAGTAATTGTATTAGTAGTAGTAGTAGTAATTTAATTTTGTCTTCTTTTTCTTATCGATTAATTTCGTTTCAATGATTTCAAATACTGAATGTGAAACGATAGAGAACGAGCATGTCTAGTTGTCATTTTTTAAATTATTTATTTATCATTGATCCTTAACCACCAAATAAATATTAACAAAGCCATTAGACTAATATAAATGATAATTATTAAAAGATTAAAAGCAATATACCTATTCACATTTAAAAGTCTTCTCTGTTCTTACAGAGAGACTAGTAAATTTTTAAAAGTGTTATCAAAACATGGCGACGTCAGAGTGTGTTGTCAATTAGATTTGGTCTGAGCTAGATTTGCCAATTCTAGTTAGCCGCCACCAGGATTTGTAAATCTAAAAGCAATAGTTCTCTGTTCCTTGGGAATATATATACTCATAAACAAAAAAAATGGGCCAGGAAAGAAATTTACAATTTATTGCACAAAAAGCTGCATTACACAAAATGCAATTAAATAATAAACGAAAATGAGTAAAAAATATAAAGAGCAAGATATTTACTTTAATAAAAACTTAGTATGGAATGGAATTGCCTTTAGATCTTTTTAAAAGATCAATTCTTTTTATCATGCTCTCAACCAACTTGGAGCACTGTGAAGAGGAGATGTTATTCCATTCTCTTTGTACTGCTTCCCATAATTTTTCTTTGTTGGAAAAAGTTTTTCTAATTAATGCATGAGATATTATAGCTCAAATATTTTCCATTGGGTTTAAATCTGGGCTTTGGCCAGGCCAAAACATCACATCAATTGAATTATCAGTAAGCCACTTCTTTGTGACTTTTGCTGTGTGTGCAGGGGCATTATCATGTTGAAAAATAATGTCATTGTTCATTTCTAACTTCTGGATGCTTGGTAATAGACCTCTTTCTAATATTTGAATGTATTCTTTGGCATTAATTGACGCATCACATCTGATAATTTCCCCAACTCCTGCAGCATTATTCCTCCGTTTCCATGTTTTACTGTGGTTTTTATGCAATTCGGTGAAAATCTTTCTCCGTATCTTCGGATGCAACGTTCAGGGGCATCACTGGCAAGGCAAAATCTTGATTCGTCCGACCAGAAAACATTTCTAAACCAATCTGAATCTTTCGTACCATAACATGATGCAAATGTCTTTCTGTCGCTGATGTTCTTCTTAGTTAACAAAGGTTTTTTGCACATCTTTTTGATGAAAATCCCATTTCCTTCATCCTTCTGGATATTGTCACTCTAGAAAGAGAATTTCCTTTTGCTGTTTCGAATTGTTTGCTATGGTCAACATAAGTTTTTTGCAATCCTTCAAAACGGTCATTTTAAGCCTGTGATCGTCCTTCATTGTGGATGCTCTGGGGCGACCAGAACCAACTTTCCTGCTCATTGTGACTTCAATTTCGAACCTTTGCCCAATTCTCTTCACAGCTGAAAGAGATATTGCCACCTTTTCTTCTTTCAAAATGTCGAAAATCTGCTTGTAAGTCAAATAATCCTGCAATTCGGTTTTTAATTTTTTCGTCAAGATGTCGTCTTACTTTTCTTGGACTCATCTTTAATACTAATAATCTGAAAAATACTAAATAACAGCTAATTATTAGCAAACAAGCGATAAAAATTTTTAAAATTGTTTTCTTTCCAATTTCAATCATGGCCCATTTTTTTTTGTTCCAATTTTAATCATGGCCCATTTTTTTTTTTTTTGTTCACCAGTGTATATATATATATATATATATATATATATATATATATATATATATATATATATATATATATATATATATATATATATGTAAAATAATGTAAAAATAAATGATATAAATGATGTAAAAATAAATGATATATTCTTATAAGTATAACTACAGTCTCCACATTACAAGCGTTCAAACTTCAGCTGATGCTGCAACCCAATTAATTCTCTGAAAAGCATTAATGAAGCAGAAAATCCTGCCAGCTAATAACGCCGAAGACCCGACGAAAGGTCTGTCAAGACTAAGAACTGGTATAGTTCCTTTAATTGAAAGAATGTGTCTAGTTATATGTTTTGAGAGATATTCGTGCCGTGCCTAGGATGTAGCAGCCATTCGAGAAAGGTCCCCACGAAACAAAGACACCAAGTTACGTTTCCCGGCAGACGATCGTGTCATACTAAAAGAAAATCATTTTTCTTTAAAGTAATTTTACTCAACTAATCGCTTTTAAAACTCCAAGACAGTATAAACACAAAATGCTGTAAACAAAACCTACTGCGTACATATAATTGACCCCAACTCTACCCATCTCGTTTGTTAAGAAAATGACGTGAAATACTCTTTGACAGAACCGGATATAAAATCCTTTCTTTGATATTGATAGGTGCCGCATTAACTAAAACGACATATGATGCATTGTTAGTTCAGGATGTTTATTAGCAATAAAACCTCAATAATAAACTACTCCTTTATTCATTTAAATCGAGACCTTGCCTTCTTATTACTAGAGAAATACTTAGTAAAAAAAAAAAGTGTACCGTAATAATAAAAAAAAAAGTATAATGTATTTAAAAAAAAGTCTAGTTTTGTAGCACTCCTAAGTAAATTTAACTAAATGATAATCTAATATATAAAATTAAGTTTATCGGATTTTACAATTTTGACAAAAACTGGGTTGATATTTTCCTAAGGACTTTTTGGCCACTTCATAAACTATTGGTTATTTCCTTTTTTTTTTTAATTCTTTAATATCGATTAACGATTTAAATTCTCAAATTTTCTAAAAGAAATATTTGAAAACAAAGCAATTGACTTAAATTCGTTTTCGTGGTCTTTATTCGGTATTGAAGATATTTTTTTAAGATTTGAAAGCAAATGAGAGAATCGTTAAGAAATCACAAATCAAGATGATTTGAAGTTAAACCGACATAGCAAACTAAATTTCCGGTTAAAAATTGAACTCGGTTAAAAATATAATCGGAACGTTTGCCATTTAATCGATATTGATGCGAAATCGGAACAAATATTTTAAAGGGGTATGTTGTGGCCAATTTAAGTCGCCGAATTTCTTCTCTCTCGTACGTGCGCACACGCGCTTTTTCTGTGTTTCTCTCTCCTTTTATTTCTCTTGCTCTCTTCATTTATTTCTTTCCTTTTTTCTCTCTTTTGCTTTCTCTCACTTTATTCGCTTGCTTCCTCTTTCTTCTCTTTCTTTTCTATATCTCTTTCCCTCTTTCTCTTTCTTTGTATTTCTCTCTTTCCGTCTCTTTCTCCTCCTTCTCCTCCTCCTCCTTTACTCCCTTTTGTTTAATTTCTTTCGTTTTCTCAGTTTTCCTTTTCCTATCTCTTTCTTTTCTGTCTAGTTCTCTTCTTTTATCTCTTACTTTCTCTTTTTCTATTTTTCTCTCTATTTATGCCTTTTCCTCTCGTTCTCTCCCTCTCTTTCGCTCCGTTTCTTTCTCTCTATTTCTTTTCTATCTCCGTTTCTCTTTAATTTTCTCTCTCTCTCTCTCTCTCTCTCTCTCTCTTTCTCTCTCTCTCTTTCTCTAAATTCTTTTCTTCTTCGCTTTCTGTCTTTCTCTCTTTGTTTTTTTTTTGTGTTTTTTTTTTTTAATTCCGTTCGTTTTAGATTCACAAATACTTCATAATCAAATATTTTATAATTTTGACATTTATGGATACTTTACTAATAAGCACTTCTGGCGAACATTATTTTTTTCGAAACAAAAATAAAATATATCATTTTATGATTTCAAATAAATTACATAACTACGGTTACTATGAATGCACATCACATGTTTAATGGTGTCTCATTTCCTTCGTATTAAAAATAATTGAATAGAAATGATTCACTCACTGCATAAACTAATCTCTCAACTATAGGTTAAGACCTTGACATTTTTTTTAATATATATATATATATATATATATATATATATATATATATATACACACACACACAGTGACCCAAACAAACGGGCCCCAACTCTAATTAGGCCCTGTTTGTTAGTGTTTTGTCCGAATGAAATGAAACTTTGGTCATAACTAGTTTATTATATTATATTCAAAACATTACATCAAAACACAAGGGTATTTGGCCTTTTTTCTCCGTTCTGCAGCATATGTTCTAGATGACCTCCATTTAGCTTTTGTTTTGGAGGGGGGGGGGTCACCCAGTATATAGTAAGTAATAAAATATATATGGCGTAGTTAGACTCATTAGTAGACTTTTTTTTTTTTTAATAGATTACACTTTTTTTTAATACGGTACACATTTTTTTTATAACTTACTACCTAGCTCTACCTACGTATTGAGCACTGTTGAAGTAAATACTTAAAGTTTACGCTTTCGTATATTAATTTATGTGATTAAATGAAGTAGTTATATATATATACTATATATAGGCACCGCCAATATAGTTATATATATATAATATATAGTTATATTGTCTTTGTTTTAGCAATATGTTTTGAATGGATTCAATTATTTACGAAAGTGCATTTTTACCTAAATGCAAGTTGGGAATAATTTTCCCTTTAACCAATTTGGTACCCCTACATGGGGAGCGGTATATATATTATTTTTAAAATGTAATTATCCACTGACACGTGTTTCGTCATCTACGACTCATCAGAGTGGCTGAATCTAGCGAGATTCGAAATCGGGACCCCACGGTAATGAGCCTAAACTCCTTACCGCTCACCTATCTCGCACGACTGTCTGGATATATCGCGATTTACTTAGATGTTGTTTGTTTTTATTTTAGCGATATGTTTTGAATGGATTCAATTATTTACGAAAGTATATTTTACCTAAATGCGAGTTGGGAATAATTTTCCCTTTAACCAATTTTGTACCCCCACATGGGGAGCGGTATATATATTATTTTTAAAGACCTTTGTACGCCTGTGTATTTGTGTGTCTGTGAGTTCGTCTCCTATGAACTCGAAAACGGCTGGCTCGATTTTTACGAAATTTTACATGAATGTACTTTATGTGCCTGGTAGTGTTCTAAGATAGGTTTTGTGTTATAGTATCTTTGCTAAGTATCGATAACTGATAATCAAAATAATCCAATGAAAGAAGGAACGGGTGATTTTGACCAGAGTTAACATCTTACATGGCCTAATATCACAAATGCATTTGAGAAATTTTATTACCATACAAGTTGAAAGGCCCAACTTATAAAATCGACAGTAGGTTCTTGGATATCACATGGGCGCGTTAGAAATAAATGTTTGTGTCTGAAGTACAATTGCTCT